>NC_142037.1:26749599-27049599 GCF_982192425.1 Myodes glareolus
AAAATGTCTATCTAACTGAAATATCTCTATATATATCTAGAAAATCTTACTAACATGACTATTATTGATGATTAGCCGTTAATAACCTATATTTCCTAATTATACATTCCATTTTTAAATGAATTCACAATCACAATACCTTAATCAAGATCAAAAATACATATAAATACAACAAAATTGATTTTAAGTTTCTATCAAAAAACCAAGATGTATACCAAAGCAAATTATTCATATCTATATCCTATCCTCCTTTAAATGTAAACAAACAGTTCTAAACAATATTTGGGAATATGGACATAGTTATTTCTCTCCAAACTGCTTCGTGTTATATGGGGGCGCTGTTAATCAGGTCTTTTATGGTGTAACCTGTCTGCTAGGTTCATCTCAGTCGGCAGTTGAGTGAAGTAATTTTTTGAGGGTGTTCACAGCAACCTTTCAGGAGGGTGTGGTCTACCATACTATATTGGTCTTGAAGCAATGCACAGGGTCTCATCCTCTGTGAAAACAAAAGAAGAACCTCTTTTTCAAAGCATCATATCCTTAGACCCAAATTTGGAAGTCATGATACCTTTAAAACATATATGCTGGTTTAGCTTAGCAGACCACACAATGAAATATCTCAAAAGCATTTGTTCAACTATGTTCATAGCAGCACTATTTCTAATAGCCAGAGCCTGGAAACAACCTAGGTGCCCCTCAATAGAAGAATGGTTAAAATTTGCATAAATACTTAAGGAGGCCTAACTTAACATCAGTGCAGCCATGATAGACTTCAGGCTAACAATACCAAAGACTAGACCCCATCCTTACAACAATCAGGAAAAAACACAAACTGTACCCTGTGGGGGACCATTAGAATTGAGACAAGCAAGTACTACATGCTCCAGAACATTGAGACTAGCTTACATAATTTGTATATAGGTTACCAATTTCTGTGCAGCAGCGCCAGTACCAATCCCTGTCTGACAGGAGTTCTGTTGCTCACTCCTGCAACCCCCATCTGGATCTGGAATTCCCCTCCCCCATCCTTTATTCCTTAAAAACCCCTTCCATAACTGAGCTCAGGGCTCTCTGATGCAACCACTGAGTCAGAACAGATGGGGGATTCAAGCTCGAGTTTGCAATGAAGGCTCTTATCTTTTGCATACAAAAAAAAAAGAAGAATGGTTAAAGAAGGTGTGGAATATATACACATTGGAGTTTTACTCAGCGGTAAAATACAATGACATCTTGAATTTTGCATGCAAATGGATAGAAATAGAAAACACTTTACTGAGTGAGGTAACCCAGACCCAAAAAGAGGAATATGGTATGTACTCACTCATAAGTGGATTCTAGCCATAATTAAAGGACATTGAGCCTACAATTCGTGATCTTAGAGAAGCTAAATAAGAAGGTGAACCCAAAGAAAATCATATAGTTATCCTCCTGGATATTGGAAGTAGACAAGATTGCCAGGTGTGTTTTGCTTGTTGATACAGGGTACAATATCTGCCCAGCTGTCCTCATACTGGCTTAGCAGGTCATCCTGCTTCTCATTACAAGTGCTAAGATTACAAATGGACAGCAGATAATCTCCATAGATTTGTTATGTTTTGAATAGCCACACAGGCAAATGTTGACTTAAAAAATTCTATATTCCCAAAATTTACAGCCCGCTGTAAACCTTATTATTATTCCCAGGTCTGCTAAACAAGTCTGTGTGTGTTATGTCAGCAGAGGGCAGTCATTCAAAACATCTCTTAGAGTCTCAAAGAGTGCTCTATGCCTAAGTCAATGTTTATCCTCTAAGTCAAGACTTTATTACTAGTAGGCACTAGCTGTCATTTGACTGGGATAATTCAGATCAAGTTCTGGTGCTCAAGAACTGTGTCAGGTGTTCATGGATCACATGAATATCAGCTGAAAGACATGCTTATGCTTACAAAATGAGACAATCCACAACCATTGAGAGGCAGCAAGGCACCCTATATCCAGTGAAGGAGGTCAACTTCCAGCCCCTGGTTTATGATGAGATCTTGTTGAATATAAAGGAAATATATATGGGAATCACCTGTGCATCATATGACAGTAGAATGAGACAGTATAGCAAACATTGCCTGCAGGGAGCATGTCTTGAGCTTACTCCCAGTGTACATGCAGATGATGAGATTTAGGCATACTATAAGATGACATAGATATATCTATCATAAACTTGACTTTTTAGCGCAATTCCAACTTTCTGATATTTGTTGGGAAAAGATCCCCAGAACCCTACAAATGACTCGCCATGCAACCCTGATTCCCAGCAGGTGAATCATAATAGATTAGAGGTTTAGCTTAAACCCACAGGTGACAGGAAATGAAGTAATTTGGGGGCAAGGAGGTATGCGAAATAAGCGTGTTTGATGAAGAGGGGAACTGATAATATCTGTGGAGGTGAAGGTGTATGTTCCTAATGATGGAGCAGGAGATACTGTGAAGAAAAAAGTATGAATTACTGTGACTTGTGAATGAACAGGGGAAAGTGCATTAGACCTAATCACCTCTAAAAGGTCTTCTATGTTGCCTGTATAAGTCCTTCTCTTGTTTAGATCTGAGTGTCTCCAAGGGACAGTTTTGTACCAAAGGCAGGCCATTCTCTGTGACCTGTTGTAGCATCACTAGAACATATTTTAGATGGCCTGGATGATGCACAGCTGGTCCAGGTGAGTTTATTATGTCATCCACACTCCTCTGAGATGTTAGCTGTCAATCCCACCACCCAGAGCCAAAGAACACACAGCACTAGCTCTCCTGTGTTGAGGCAGACATGAGCTGCAAACTGGAAGGGACCTGGCACTGTGGGCATTTTTTCAGGCTGACAACAGCCAGCTTTAGGAAGGGTAAATACCCTGATAATAAGAAAAGGACTATGAGGAGGTAGGCAGAGGTTCTGGATGAACTCTTCAATAACTCCCCAGACCTCCAACGGTTATTTCCCATTCCCAGGATCTTTGGCATCTGGCATTCATACAGCACAGAAGAGCAACGAAAGTGATTGTTCTGGAATACAATGCACCTTTTGTGCTGAATGTGCTCATTGGGGTCCGCCTGGTGCTAAGAATAAATGGTCATGGACACAGCTCCTTCTCTCAAAGATGGACCTGTTCTCCATCCTTTTTCGGCCTACATGGATTGAATTTAATCCTCCTTGCTCCCTGGATGGTGAGGTGAAAAGAAATAGGGATATGACCAGGTTCACTTCCATAATGGCCCAAGTGGTCTAATTCTCTCAATGTCTACAAGAAGCAATGGTCTATCCAGCTATGCAGGCACATGCATTTAACATTGGGGAGGTAGAAGCAGGAGATCTCTGTGTGCTTGAAGCCAGCTTGCTATACATAGAGAGTTCCAGAACAGTCAAGTAGAATGGATTTGTAATTCAAGAGCTAGTTGTGCAAAAGGAAAGAAAAGCAAAATCAAGATATCAAAAATATTTGAAACAATGTTTTCTAGAACACTACATTCTTCAGACTTCTCCGAGTTGATTTCCTAACCTCTGAGTTTACATTGCTAAGAAGTTCAGTTTGGTTATGGATGCTTGGAGCAACCACTGAGGCATGTTTTTCTTTCATGCTGATGTGGTATTATTCTCTAGCCCAGGCTAGCTCTTGAAATCCAAGTTCCTCTTCCTCAGCTTTCCCAGTGTTAGGATTGTAGGCTTTTACTAACTACACTTCAGTCACACCAGCAATTTCTGACCTGATTTTTTTATACACCTAAGGCACAGGTTTCCTGAAGGCAAAAGTCTTGCCTAAGATGAAGGTGAAACTATTCCATATAACAAGGCTATAGCATAATCTGAGATTTGTGGTTTAGGGCTGCATCTATCGGACTGACCTCTCAGAACATCAATGATGTGCAAATGGCATTTTCTTAATTTTCTCCTACTTAATAATCTAGTCTGAGTCATAGCAGAGATTCCAGACCATTAACTAAGGGTTATTAAAAGGGTTATTTGAGGGGGAAAAACTTGCAGAACACCTTACTACATGACAACTAGGAAAGGAGTTTAGTCGCTGGAACAGGAGTCCAGAGCGAGAGAGAGAGGAGGGCTTCTGCTGCTTTTTAAAGAGAAAGAGACCAAGCTCCAGTGGGCTGGTATCTCAAATGCTATTTGCTGAAGGATCAGAAGGAGCTCCTGCAGCACTTCCCTCTTCTGTTTAAGTAAGACAGTTCCAGAACTACTAGAAAATTACTTACAATAAGAACAAATATCCTATCCTAACTAGCTTGAGTCTTGTATAATAAGTAACTTTGGCTAAGTCATGAAAGTAAAGTTACTACATTTATGTGGTCTTCAACCCCATTGAAGACCCAAGAAGGGATATAATGTTACCTGAGTAATTAGGAAGTGCAATCAAACAATTTCCAAAGCATGCAGCAAATCACAGAGACTACTGACTACCTTGGGCAATCACCCAAAGTCATGTATGCAACTTTGAAGCAACCAACTTTGGCTAAGGCCTAGAATAATTGACAGATTATTTTTAGAGGCAAGAAAATTTTCAGAATTTTTTGAAGATGAGTGCTTTCCTGCAGAGATAAGAACAGAGCCCTGCCCCCATCCTATATGTTTTCCTTACCACCTGTATGATTATCACCATTGTGAATGATCTGTCTTTTCTCCTTTCCAAGAGGTTTCTCCTCTTCAAACTGCACCTTTATTAATTTTGATGGTATCCACAATTTTTCTTCTCCTGTTGAAACAAAAGCAAAACCCTTTCCCCAACATAGCACATCTTCTGGCTTCCGTTGAGAGGTCAACACATTCTTGAAATAAACCAGTTGATTTAGTTCAGCAGATTTTCCCATTATCCAATGTCTTTTTGCTGCTTTTGTCCCTTTCTTCTTGGAGTTAAGAAAATTCAAGGTTAATGAGGCATTATGTAATCTATTTCTGGAGGCATTTTCCACCCCTTTCTGTTTGGTTAACATGTCCTTTATAGTTCAATTTGACCTGTAGGATAGTGAGGTATACCTGTAACATGCCTAATATTACAATAAGCAAAAAATCATTTTCCTAGAGACATAAACTGGACTGTTATCTGTTTTTATTTGTGTGGGTGTACCCATGATGGCCATAACTTCTAATAAATGTACAATTACTGAATCAGTCTTTTTTGAGCTTAAAGCAGTTGCCCACTGAAAGCCTGAATAAGTGTCAATGGTGTGATGTACATATTTTAATTTCCCAAATTCTGCAAAGTGGAACACCTCCATCTGCCAGATTTCATTCCTTTGAGTACCCTTTGGGTTAGTACCTGCAGGTAGCAGTGTTTGGTTACATAAAGAGCAAGTACAGCATCTCTTTATAATCTCCTTAGCTTGTTGCCATGTAATGGAAAACTCTTTCTTTAAACCTTTGCTATTGACGTGATGTTTTTTATGAAATTCTGAGGCCTGTAACATGCTTCCAATCAATAATTGATCAATTTCTGATTTCTCTTGTGCTAGAGGACCTGGCAGATCCATATGGGATCAGATGTGTGTTATGTACATCAGACAAAGCCTATTCCTGATCATGTCTTGTACCTGGACAAACAATGAAGTCAGTTCTGTTTCATCTGGTATAAATTCAGCAGTTTTAATATGCAAGATAACTCTTTCTGCATATTGTGAATCAGTAACTATATTAAGAGGCTCTTTAAAAATCCCATAACACCATAAGAATGACATATAATTCTGCCTTCTGGACAGAATTATAAGGTATTGTTCCACCTACTCATTTCATCTGATTTGTAACCTGCCTTCCCTGATTTATTAGCGTCAGTATAAAATGTACGGGCTCCAGTTATTGGAGCATCACATACAATTCAAGGAAGAATACAACAAGTTCTCTTTATAAGGTTAAGTCTATCGCTTTTGGGATCATTGCTATTAATTTCTCTCAGAAAATTAGCACAAGCCCTTTTCCTTGATTCATTGTCTTCCCATACCCTTTTATTTCATCAGTAGTGAAAGGCACTATAATTTCTGTTGGGTCTATACCTGCTAGTTGATGAAGTCTCAGTTTGCCTTTTATAATTAATTCAGAGACCTTTTCTACATAAGTTGTTAATTTTTATTTGGTTTGTGTGATCAAAAGTTCCATTCAAAAAATAATATGGTCCCTCTGCATTAAAATTCCCATAGGAGATATTCTGGAAGGCAATATAACTAGAATAAACTAAGATTTGGATTCACCCTATATCCATGTGCCTCCTGTAATTTTTCCTCATCCATTGTCAGTTCCTTTTCTGTTTCAGTTGATAATTCTCTGGGACTATTCAAATCTTTGTCACCATTTAGGGTTTTGTTGAAATGAATTATTAGATGAGCTGTTATCCCAACAGTCGGTTGTAGACTGAAATGTCTCCTAACAATCTTTGAAAGTCATTAAGAGTCCATAACCAGTCTCTCCTAATTTGTGCCTTTTGTGTTCTAATTTTCTGTAAACCTATTCTGCAAACTAAGTAATTAACAGAATCTCCTCTTTGAATCTTTTCAGGAGCAATTTGTAATCCCCATTTACGCAAAACTATCTTAACTTCCTCAAACATTCCTTCTAAAGTATCTATGTTTGAATCAGATAACAAAATGTCATCCATGTAATGGTAAATTATAGACTTAGGGAATTGCTTGTGTATTATTTCCAATGGCTGACTCACACAGGCTGGGGCTACTGAGCATTCCCTGTGGCAGGACAATCCACTGGTATCTCCTAGTAGGCTGAGAATTATTTTAAGTAGACACTGTGAAAGCAACTTTTTCTCTATCCTTTTCTTGTAAAGGTATAAGTGAAGAAGCAATGCTTCAAATCAATAACTTTAAGAGGCCATCCTTTGGGTACCAGAGAAAGCAGAGGAATTCCAGACTGTAGAGTGCCCACAGGTTGAATTATCTTGTTGACAGCCCTTAGATCTGTCATCATTGTACTTTTACCAGATTTCTTTTTTTCTTTATTAAAAATTTCCACCTCCTCCCCTCCTCCCATTTCTCTCCTACTCCCTCCACTCCCCTCCCCCTCCCTCTAAGTCTTAAGAGCAGTCAGGGTTTTCTGCCCTGAGGGAAGTCCAATAATCTCCCCCCATTTTTTAATTGGGTTAATTAGAGTTTTAATGTCTAGTTTCTTTTTTAAATTTTTTTCACTTTATTATTATTGTTATTATTAATTTATAAAAATCTCCACTTCCTCCCCTCCTCCCAATACCCTCCCACTCCTCCCACTCCCTCTCCTCCTCCCTCTCCAGTCCTAAGAGCAGTCTGGGTTTCCTGCCCTCTGGGAAGTTCAAGTTCCTCTCCCTTCCCTCCAGGTCTAGGAAGGTGAGCATCCAAACAGACTAGGATCCCAAAACGCCAGTACATGCAGACAAAACAAGACCCAGTGCCATTGTCAATGACTTCTCAGTCAGCCCCCATGTCAGCCACATTCAGAGAATCCAGTTTGATCACATGTTTGTTCAGTCCCAGTCCAGCTGGCCTTGGTGAGCTCTCATTAGATCAGTCCCCTTGTATCAGTGGGTGAACACACCCCTCTCAGTCCTGACTTTCTTGTTCATGTTCTCCCTCCTTCTGCTCCTCATTTGGACCTTGGGGGCTCAGTCCAGTGCTCCAATGTGGGTCTATATCTCAATCTCCATCCATCGTCGGATGAAGGTTCCCTCTTGTCCTGACTTCCTTGCTCACGTTCTCCCTCCTGCTTCTCATTTGGACCTAGGGAGTTAAGTCCTGTATTCCAAAGGTGGTCTCTGTCTCTATCTCCATCCATCACCTGATGAAAGTTCTATGGTGATATGCAAAATTTTCATCAATATGGTTATGGGACAAGGCCAGTTCAGGCACCCTCTCCTCTGCTACCCAGGGAACAATCTGGGGACCTCCCCTTGGACCTGGGAACCCCTCTAGAATCAAGTCTCTTGCAAACCCTAAAATGTCTCCCTTAGTTGAGATGTATACTTCCCTGCTCCCATATCCATCCTTCCTCCCTCCCCCATCCCATTGCCCCAAGGTATCCCCAATCATCTCCGACTCCATTTTCTCTAACCATCTCCCCTCATTTCCATCCCCCACCCCCCGTGCACCCAAGTTTGCCTGGCAATCTTGTCTACTTCCAATATCCTGGAGGATATCTATATGATTTTCTTCAGGTTCACCTTCTTATTTAGCTTCTCTAGGATCATGAATTATAGTCTCAAAGACCTTTAATTATGTCTAGAATCCACTTATGAGTGAGTACATACCATATTCCTCTTTTTGGGTCTGGGTTACCTCACTCAGTAAAGAGTTTTCTATTTCCATCCATTTACATGCAAAATTCAAGATGTCATTATTTTTTACCATTGAGTAGTACTCTAATACGTATATATTCCGCACCTTTTTTTAACCATTCTTCTATTGAGGGGCACCTAAGTTGTTCCAGGTTCTGGCTATTACAAATAGTGCTGCTATGAACATAGTTGAACAAATGCTTTTGTGGTATGATTGGGCATCTCTTGGGTATATTCCAAAGAGTGGAATTGCTGGGTCCTGAGGGAGATTGACTCCCAGTTTCCTGAGAAACTGCCACACTGATTTCGACAGTGGCTGCACAAGTTTGCATTCCCACCAACAATGGATGAGTGTTCCCCTTCTCCACATCCTCTCCAGCATAGACTATCATTGGTGTTTTTGAGTTTAGCTATTCTGACAGGTGTAATATGGTATCTCAAAGTTGTTTTGATTTGTATTTCCCTGATTGCTAGGGAGGTTGAGCATGACCTTAAGTGTCTTTTGGCCATTCGAAGTTCTTCTGTTGAGAATTCTCTGTTCAGTTCAGTACCCCATTTTTTAATTGGATTAATTAGAATTTTAGTGTCTAGTTTCTTGAGTTCTTTGTATATTTTGGAGTTCAGACCTTTGTCTGATGAGGGGTTGGTGAAGATCTTCTCCCAATCGGAAGGTATCCTTTTTGTCTTAATGACAGTGTCCTTTGCTTTACAGAAGCTTCTCAGTTTCAGGAGGTCCCATTTATTCATTGATTCTCTTATTGTCTGTGCTACTGGGGTTCTACCTAGGAAGTGGTCTCCTATACCCATGTCTTGTAGACTACTTCCCACTTTCTCTTCTGTCAGGTTCAATGTGGTCAGATTAATGTTGAGGTCTTTAATTCATTTGGACTTGAGTTTTGTGCATGGTGATAGATATGGATCTATTTTCATTCTTCTACAGGTTGACATCCAGTTATGCCAGCACCATTTATTAAATAAAGATGCTATCCTTCTTCCCTTGTATACCTTTAGCTCCCTTGTCGAAAATCATATGTTCATAGGTTTGTGGGTTAATATCTGGGTCTTCTATTCGATTCCATAGGTCGACTTCTCTGTTCTTATGCCAATACCAAGCTGTTTTCAATTAGCTCTGTAATAAAGTTTGACATCAGGGATGGTAATGCCTCCAGAAGTTCCTTTATTGTATAATATTGTTTTGGCTATCCTGGGTTTTTTGTTTTTGCATAGAATGTTGATTATTGTTCTCTCAAGGTCTGTGAAAAATTTTGATGGGATTTTGATGGAGATTGCATTGTCTAGTTTCTTGAGTTATTTATTTATTTATTCATTAAAATATATTAAAAAATCTCCGCCTCCCTTTTCCCTCCCCCTCCCCACATCTCCCTTCCTCTCTAGTCCTAAGAGCAGTCAGGGTTCCCTGCCCCATGGCAAGTCCAGGGTCTTCCCCCCTCCAGGCGGAGCCAGGTTTCTTGTTATCCTTATAATGGCTCCCATTACTTGTACCAGCTGCTGATAAATATACTCAGTGTTGTATTAGAATAAAAATTAATGAGCAAAGCAGAGTCACCTTCATGAATACAAGTACCAAAATACTAAGAAAATAGTCAAACAATAGAACTTACAGATTCTCACAAATATCTTAGATTAAGTATAACCAAGGAATTGAATGACTTGTACAATGAAAACTCTAAACTTCATGAAAGGAAATAGAAAAAGATACAATAACCTAGAAAGTCCTTCATGTTTGTGGATAGGCAGGAATAATATGGTGGAGACGGCCATTCTAAAAAATTAATCTAGACACTCTATTCAATCCCAACAATTCTTCACAGGATTTAGAAATCAATCTTAAATTTCATATTTTAATACAAAAGACACAGATTAGTCAAAGCAATCATGAACAGCAATATTATTACCTGAGGTATTACCATCACAGACTTTCAGTTATACTACAAAGGTATAGGAATTTAAAGAGTGTGACATTGTCATTCAAAAATATTCATTCCCTAATGAAATATTAGTAAGAATCAATACATAAATTTGTACTCATATATCTATATGTCATTTAACTAAAAAGAACACAGTACAACTCAGGAAATTGACAGCAATTTTACAAATGATGCAGATCAATTCAAATAGGTGTAATGAGAAGAATGAATCTCATTCCTTTATGTAGACCCAGTGCAGAAGTCATCTCGATAAGCATCAAGGGCCAGAACCTAAAACCTAATACCATGAATTTGACAGAGGAGAATATAGGGAATAGGCATGACCACTTTGATAAAGGAAAGGAATTTCTGAACAGGATCCCATAGACTTTGAAAACAAAAACTTAATAAATCAGACCTTTTGAAATTAAAGTTTATGTACAGCAAAGAACACCATTACTTGAGTTGAAAGGAAGGTACCAGCATGCATAAAATCTCACCAGCTCCATATCAGAGAAAGAGATAATACCTAGAATGTAAAGGCAATTAAAATATTATCTATATAAAAAAACAAAAATTAGGGGCTGGATAGATGGCTCAGCCGTTAAGAGCTCTGACTGTTCTTCCACAGGACCGAGGTTCAATGCACAACACCCACATGACTGCTCATAACTGTCTGTAACTTTACTTTCCAGAACACAACACCCATGGCCAAACACCATTGCACATAAAATTAAAACAGAAAAATAAAACAAAAACCAGAAAGTATGGGGCAAAAAGTTGAGCTGGTGCCTAACTAGAAACTTCAGCAGTACTCACTGTGTTCATGATATGCACAGTATCTGCATGTGCATCAGAAGAGAAAGGTAAACACTAATATCAACAAACTGTAAGTACTGCGACTGAAAATAATGACTTGCCTGTAAGATATTCTGGTACAACAGTGGCACGAATGTTATTGAAGTAACAAACCAGTCTGATTGTATTTAAGGAGACTTCATGAAAAGGAACCCATGCCTGACACTGCTAACATAGCCAAGATCCCATGAACAGATAAGTCATGAGCCTAATGGAAGACCCAATACTATTATTCTGTCAAGTAGCAAGCCAATAAAATGGCTGTCATACCCATTGATCTGTGCTTCAGTCAGCCCTCCTTAGAGAAGCATCTTCCTGAAGGAGATGGAAACTAACACAGAGACCCAAAAGTGTAAATGTACAGAGTAAATGTGTGCCCAGATTTAAGTGGGATGACTTCTTCAAAGCCTTCCCCTTAAGCCTGAGTTATCTCCATATTAAAGGAGCACAAGGATTGTAAAGCCAGGGGTGATGCATTACTCCAGTGAAAGAGTGTCTTCCAGAAAGGACACTACATAGAAGAAATATTTTACAATCAACTTTCCAGGGAAAAAGAAAAGGAAAATAGTACAGAATATGTGAAATAATACTAAGGAACCAATAGGATCTGAGTTAATAATGAATTACCCATTTAGAAATAAAAATTGCAGAGTTAAAAATGTCCAAAATACATTTAAAGTGATCTTGCTTTTTCTAGGCTGAAAAGAATGCATCAAGTGTTGTCTTCACTAGCAATTCTGCAGTAGTATCCCCATCAGAAAGGGGAAAATACTCTAGCCAAAAATAATTCTGCAGCTCCAGATTCTGGAAACAAGAACAGATTGCAGTCAGAGTCATAGGATAGAAATAACAAAAGATGGTAGAGGTCAATATAGCCGCTTTAGAGCAATCAGAACAAGTGTGATATTAGCAATACAGGCAGTACCCTGTGTATTACACAGGGTTTCTCTTTACTCAGAGTTTTCAAAACTCAATATACAAGTGTCAATTCAGGTATTTAATTACTGTATTTTCTGCAACTAAATCAGTATGAAATACCAGTCACTTCACAAGACAGATGTGATATTTGACTTACACTGACACGAGATGTATGGCAGAATCTACTCAGACTTTACTGTGTCAACTGTCCAACTACAGGATGCCCTGTGCACTCACTGGGTTTTGGTGAACAGACTCTAGAGTATAAAATGTCATGCATTCCCCAGGAGGTGCAATACAGAGACTTGGAACTTGAGCAAGGAAAATCCACTAAAAGCATACATGTTTCTGTGTGGCCACAGTATCCTGAAACTAAACCATTTTTTCTTTTAGAGATTAGGCAGGTAACAGGCTAATACAGCAATATATATGTATATGCATACATATACATGTATGTATACATATGCATAGTTATACATATTCAGTGTAATCTTCAGTAATATTCAAATGACATTTTCCAGAGATAGATGGCACAACAAAGCTACAGCTACATGCAACATCAAATCTCTCCTGGAAGACAGCACTATGAGAAGGAGACCACATTTGGAGAGACCACAATGAATGGAGTCTGCATATGCTTTAAAGTTGTCAAATAAAACCAGCACAGCACTGTCAGAAGAATCTCTGTCCAAGGAGAGCAAAGGATCCAGATGTGAAACAATGGAGCTAGAAGCCCAGGATCTCAACAAAGGTAAAAGTTGCATTGTTGAGGTAGTAGCTTGTCACCCTTTGCCCAAAAATCAAAAAGCACTTGAACCCATGTCACCTCTTTGCTCTTCCCTCAGGAAAAGTGTGTTTTCTCAGCCTGCACTGACCCATCCTTATCAATTAATTTGTCCAGTTATTCATCCTCACCTATCCTTTCTCTGTAGCTTCCCACCAGATGTGTGCTTTCTCACCTCTGGCTGTTTGCAGGTACTGCCTCTCTCTGTCTTTCTGGCTTACTTTGTCTTGACTGTTCTCTACCTTAGAGCCTATAGTGCTGGCCCAAGTCTGACACATAAGCCTTCTGTGTGCTCCAGTAGTTCCCTGTACTACATGTGCATAGAATGTGACCAGTGTGAACATCATATGGTTGCTGAATAGTGACTCTTGTCATGAGTCTACTGCTTGTCCTAGTACATGGTTGTTGACTAGATAACAAAGGGAAACTATCTGGCATTTAGCTAGATGATAACAAAGTCTGGGTGCAACCATAAGCATATTGCGTTCTTCTCGTTTTGTAATGTAGGGGTACATACAGCATTTTATTCTCAACTGTGAGTGGTGCTCTCAATCTATGTTACTGACCTATGCTAACTTAATTCTAAAGCCTTTGAGATTGAGCATATTACTCTTGCTTTTCTGTCTAGGTTCTGCTTGAGTACATCCTTGTTCCTTTTAAGCTCCTCCTTCAGGATCGGTATGCTGACATATACAATCTATGTCAGGAAGAATGAAAAACATAGAAATTTTAAAGAAAAGCATTTTCTGAACGATGACAAAAATTTACTGAAGTGTTTGCATATTTAAGAGTTTTCTATTAAAATGCACTAATTAGAAATCATTCATTTAAAGCTCCTTATGGCATCAGTAGTTTCTTGGTGGATTTTAAAAGTGACAACCAGTCCTTCTGCCAAAGTGCTACCCCCTTAAATATTACTCATATCACTAAATATTTTTAGAGAGAAAAAACAGTTGAGTAATGGTTTACCTGCATCTTTCTCCTCTGTAAAACTTTTATGCTGATCCCTCACCTACTCTCCATTAACTTCTCATAGCCAATAAGCAGTGATCCTCCTTGCCCTCCCCCCCCTCTCTCTCTCTCTGTGTGTGTGTGTGTGTGTGTGTGTGTGTGTGTGTGTGTGTGTGAAAGACAAGGTAGATATGTAGAGGTCAGAGGACACCATCTGAGAGTTGGTTTAATTCTCGTATCACAAATTCCAGGAATGGAATTCAGGTTATCAGGCTTGTATGGAAAATGGTCTTAGGTGCTGAACCATTTCAATGGCCATTTTCCTATGTTTTTTTTCCATTAAAAAATAAAAATAGAAGTGTTTCTTATATTCCTCTCCCTCCCTAAATAAGCAAATGTTTGTACAGTGCTAGCTAGTAAGGAAAACACAGGGCTATGCATGCTGCTTGGGTGTTCTGTGAGCTTGCCTCATACATGTAAGGCTCCAGGTTCCCTCTCTAACAATGAAAAAAGCAACAACATTTTAAAGTAACTAAATATTTTTTCAGTACAGTCAGTAATTGTATAATGCACAAGGACCTGATGATCAAGTCCATGCCTTTCTTATTTCTTTGGGTCCAGAAGAAATCATTATATATCCCCTGCTCTTTGATTTATTCTCATGTGTTGTGTGTAATCATATATAGGTCTATAGGGAATTTTCTTCAGAATGTATAGATTTCTTATAACTCAACACTAGAATGACAGCCCAGTGACACAGAGGGCAATAAATGGATCTGAAGAGAAATTGTGTTAGTATTCAGACACACCCTGTCACAGCACCTCACACCATCTGCATGGCTGCATAGCAAATGGTATCTTGTCCCCTTAAGAGACCCTCTGCTTACTCTCAGTCTCTCTAGTGCTTTCCCTCCCTCTCTCCTTCCCTCCCTTCCTCCCTCCCTCCTTCCCTCCCTTCCTCCCTCCTTTTCCCCTTCACTCTTTTTCCCCCACTGAGGCAAGCAGATCTCAGCCTCTTTTCCTCCTCCCTCCTCCCTCTCTGTCTTTCTCTGTCCCTTCCTCCCATCCCTTCCTCCCCACTACACCTCCTCTTTTAATAAAATTTTTGCACTCAATCTCCATCTACATGGCATGGCATATTTGTCTGTCCCTTACCAGCCGCAGTTTGAACCTCACCCACATGCCATGTGACCTGGAAAGATTTCCAAATGTCCCACTGGCACACTGGAAGATGTTCAACACCATCAGCCATCAAGTGTTGCAAATCAAATTTCAATGAGAAGATACTTGATGTCATTAAGATGGTGAGAATACAAAAGATAAATCAATCCTGGTGGCACAGCTCTGCAATCCCAGCACTTGATAGAGGAGTGTGTGTGTGTGTGTGTGTGTGTGTGTGTGTGTGTGTGTGTGTGTGTGTGTATCACATATGAGGTTGAAGCTGGACAGCAAAATAGGGTCTAGCAATTGAAAAGTAGATGTTGCATGCTTTGGCTATAAGTCACAGGTAAAGCACTTGTCTAGCATGCACAGGTGCTGGGGCACATGTTGGGAGTGTAAAGATACCAGAGAACAGGAACCTGCTACATTACTGTTGGAATGTAGATTAAAATGATGAAGCCGCTAGCACCTGAGCATTTATACAAGAAAAAAGAGAGAAACCCCTATTACCTACTGCTTGATGTGTAGGTAAACAAAGGGTGGTGTGTTAATACAGTGGTCTAGTTTCTAGTCATGGAAAGAAGTAGAGAATTGATACATCGTATAACATGAATAAATATCACAAACATTAAGCTCAGTTGAAAGTAGCCAAAGGACTGAAGAATAGGACACTTCTTTATCAGATTATTTGATTTCTCTTAAATACTCAGAATGAGACACTTGAAACAGGAAAGTTAGATTGGTAACTAATAGGTGGTGGGGGTCTGGAGAAATGAAGAGTAACTACTAATGAATAAAGGGTTTTTTCTCGAATGTCAAAATTATTTTGCAAGTAAATAGAATTATGATTGCATAATTTTAAGAACATAGTTAAAAAAACTACTGAGTTATATACTTGAAAAGAGTGAACTTACTACATAAATGTATTACTTCTCAATATCTATAGATCACATTTCATGTCTATGTATGTTTTTGTCTGCATATGTGTGTGTACACTCTGTGCATATCTGGTGCCTGCAAAGAGACAAGAGGGTTTTGGATTCTCTAGATATAAATTTACAGGTATCTGTGAGCTTCCTTACATTTGGGTGTGATTGTAGGTTGAAGGGTTTGTGCTGAGAGGTGTTGAGGACTATTTTTCTCCTCCTGGAGCATGCAGAGTACCTTCCAGTACAGTGAACTGTGGTTAGTAGGTAAATAATGTAGTTAGACATCAGCTCAACTTCTCCATATTCAGTGACAGAAGTGTTACCTCCAGAAACAAGACCTTAACAGCAGGTTGTGTGAGCAACCAAGAGCCTTGGCAATAGCCTGTGCTATTTGGTAGTTTCCATGGGTCCCTTTGGTTAATGACTCAAGAGGCTGTAACCTGTTCCTGGCACTGGAGGTTTAATTTGGTGGCACATGATATCTAGTTGAAGTCTTCTCTCCCCTGTTGTTTTTTGTCTCCTTGTGGGTTCCTTTCACATATGTACAGGAAGCTTCTAAGGGTAGTCGCTGTCCATATAGTTTTTCAAAGGACCTTCAGTATTTGTTGTCCCTCTCCATTTCTCCTCCTTTACCTTTCTGTCCCATCTCCCTTTCATTAAATTCTAGTTTTTCTTTCATCCAATTCTAGTTTTTCTCTATAGCTACATAACACTATAGACTTTTTCCTTTCCTTGAGAGATACTCTCCTCCCTTCTGGTCCCTTACTAGGTTCCTTACCACTGTGGGTATTCAGAATTGAGATTCCCATATCAGAACCAAAACATCCTTAAAAGAGAAAACATAACAATATTTGTCTACATGTACTGAGCACTGTATGCTTTTGTCACTGGAGTCTGACAGGGGCAGGCATAGAACACACACATGGTGCTCAGCTGCTGAGTACCATTGTGAGCTCACAGCGCATCACTATGCCCATGGAATTGTGTTGCTAAGAATGAACCAAGCTCACACTGAACCAAGGATCTGCCCAAGCAGGACGCTTATTTGGTTCAGTGGGGAGATTTAACAGATTTAACCATTATTTTGAACATTTGGGTTTGGGAGGGTGTGGGTGGCTAAAGGGGAAGGCAGGGAGGGACAGTAGGGCCAGGAGGGCTGGGAGGGCCGGGAAGGGAGGGAGGGCCAGTTGGGTCGGGAGGGCCAGGAAGGCAGGGAGGGCAGGGAGGGCCGGGAGGGCCTGTGGAGCCTTGAGGCTCAACATGTGGGAGGATTTTGAATATGATGCTCTTACAGTTAGAGCTTCGCCTCGCTGGTACACCCGCCTGTGGCCTGCCTGCTTGGGTCAGAGAAGGCAGAGATTTCCCTTATTTTTAATTGGTTATGATCCAGTGGGGCGATTCCAAAGGGCGGCCAGTGTGGGTGATCTCGCTCTAGTGGAGAGATACATCAATGCCAGTGAACATCATGTCAATGAATGCGACCGCAGGGGCAGGTAATGGGGCCTGGGGAGGGCCGAGGGGCAGGAGGGGCAGAAACTGTTGGGGACAGTCAGGGTCTACCAGGGAGAAACATACCTTCCAGATCTGCAGCCTGAGGGAGGGCAGATGTCATGCTTAAGGCTCTTCTTTCATGGAGACCTCTGGGTTTTGTACCTACTTTAGGCTCCTAGGCACCTGAAACCTGCACACCTTGGAAGGGCAGCTCCTAGGCTTTCTTCAAGAGAAGCAATACAAAGAACTTCAGTTAATTTACAAATCCCTTTACATTGTCTCTTTTAGAGCACTTTATTGGGGGCTTTAAAGGAATTTAGCTTAGAAAACCACCTACATCTTTTTATGTGTACACTTACAATTTTTAGGTTTGAGTGTTTTGCCTGCATGTATTTTCAGTGTACTGCACAAGCATAGGAAGAGGGTGTTGGATCTCCAGGAACTGGAACCATGGACAGTTGTGATCTGCTTTGTGGGTGCTAGGAATCAAACCCAGGTCCTCTACAGGAAAAACTAGCGCTTGTAAATGCCAAGCCATCTCTCCAGCCGTTATGTATATGTTTTTAATGCTGTTATATGCAACACAGAAAATTGTATCATAAGATAAATTTTCACATATAAAGCCAACTCAAAGCCAAAGAAACCCACAAAGAATCACCAAGAAATCTTATGTCTGTTTCATGCTTGCTGAGGAATCTCAGAAGGAAAATTTCAACTTGAACTATAACTTTATTCCCCGGCCCCTTATATACATGTTGTATGTGTTTTGGTACATACGTGAAGGCTAGTGGTTGACATTCTCTTTGAAAATTTCTTTTCATCTCATTAAAAAAATCACATGTGTGTGTTCACTTGTGCCTCACACATGCCCACTACGTGTGTGAAGGTCAGAAGAGAACTGTTGACAGCTGTGTTCTGCCACCTTGTGGATTCTGGGCATTGAATGTAGGCCATTGGTTCTGCCCGTAGGTGGCCTCACCTGATGAACCACCCTGTGGTTCCTCCACCTCAGCTTTTTAGACAGATTCTCTCACCCAAATCCCCACTGTGTTGGACTGGTTGTCTTGGAGTATACTGATTGACCTAGACTTGCTGGCAAGCACGCTTTGGATATCCTCCTGTATCCACATCTCCAGCACCAGTTTCTCAAGGTGTTTGGGTTTCTGAAGTCGAGGTCTCAGGCTTGCAGAGCGAGTGATTTCCCAGCTGCGTTGTAACAATCACTGCAGCCCTCTTTCCTTGTCCTTGTTTCTTATTTCTCAGTAGATTATAGTCAGGAAACAATGACCCTCAACCGTAGATTCTCCATAAGAAGTTATTTAGTCTATCGTTATTCAGTCTTCCAAATTAGAGCTTCATACAAATAATAGAACAGTAAATTATTGTTTCAAAGTATTTTGGCTTACTAACTGTATTCTTTAAAAACACTGAATTTTCCAGCTGTATTTATCCATTCTGCCAGTCCACTTATTCCCTGCATGTAACTTAGATATCTACTGTACATCACACAAATCTACTAGCTCTCAAGACCCTCTCATTCTTAAAATATTACATTTGTCCAGTCAGCTTTCCTGACGTTCTATAAATTTAAATACGGAAAACAATGAACGATGCTCATTTGAATCCCTAGTATTTTTTGTCTTAAAGCTTTTTGAAAATCAAAGCAAGGGAGCTATGATACCATAGGTTATCTCCTTCTGGATAGATTTGCTCAGTTTTGGTGCTAATTCATGAAGGTATAAGGCAAAGCCATTTGCTACCACCTGGTGTCTATATTAACATGGACATTCTGTCTATTGTCTGAAGACTATGCTGTGTCCCTGTTGGCAGCAAATATAGAAACATTAATTCTGGGCATTGAGAAATGAAAAACATTAAAGTATTGATGACTGAAAATTTAGATTTTTGTTTGTTGTTATTGCTATTCTAAATATGTTTACATTTCATAGTCTTAAGAGCTGAAATTTTCATAGATACATGTGACCTTTAGAAGTGTCATGGGCCTGTGGATTGTGTCATAATTTCATTGGATGTAAGGCACAGTGGACTGCATGGTGACCTTTTATTTTGTATGGTAGCAAAGTAAAAAACATTGCCAATCATAGTCATAAAATATCATGAATTCTAAGTGTCAGACATCAGCGATGCTAAAGTGTGAAATAAAGAGTAAGGTGGGTGCAGTGGAACTGCCTGCATTCCTACCTACTGGAAGGATTACCAAGTTCAAGGCCTGCTTAGGGAATATAGTGTTAAAATATTGTAAAGTTATTTGAGTAAAGAATTTCACATCTGCAGTAGGTATAATTCTGTTATTTCTCTTCATTGAAATATTGTGTTTGTTACCATTAGGAAGACCAATCATAATTGTATCCAGCAAACACTGAGCTGTCAGGTGCTGGAAGCATTTGTACGTGCTCTTGAAGATGTGAGTTGAAGCATCACAGCATCACTGTGTAAGAGAGCTGCAGTGTTGAATCCCCATTCTCCAGATGGAGAGATTGATTTGTGGAGATCATAGGAAGTCTTCGTTGTAACTTGTAACACTCAGAGATTAGAGTTGGATTCAAATCCAATCAGAGTTCAATCTATTGGGCATTCTCCTGTTATCCAGAGAGGTTACTCTGAGGAAGGATGAAGCTTGTGATATAGCACTCGCCTTGAATGGTACAGCCATGCACTATATGCCTAGCACAGAAGATGAACACCTGAGTAGAGAAATAAGTAAATAATAAAATTTTAGTTTCTTCTCTTACATCAGAAGGAAATGCACATTGGTGTCTACTATTTACACTTGAGTGTGCCTTTACATAATAATCTGTAATTTCTTAAAATGTCCTCTCAATTTGTAGGAGTCCACTACATTACGCCTCTGCCCATAATCATCCAAACGTGGTAGAGTTGCTATCATCCAACGACTGTACCAATATTAATATGAAGGACGATGAAGGCCGCACTCCATTAATTAAGGTAGCTATCGGGAAACACTTTTGGTATAAAATGGATTAGAAATTATCCTTGTTTGGTTTTTGTTGCTGTGATGAAACACTGGCCCAAACCATCTCAAGACAGGAAAGGTTTATTTGGCTTACAATTCCACATCACAGTCAGTCATGAAGGGAAACCAGGTCAGGAGTTCAATCAGGACCTGAGGCAGGAAATGAAGCAGAGGTCATGGGGGAATGATGCTTTTCCATGGCTTGCTCAGATTTCTTATACTACTCAGGACAACCCTCCCAGTCATGCCACCACCCCTAGGAAGCTGTGCCCGCTCATATCAACCTCAATCAAGAAAATACTATACAGGCTTTCCAGAGTCCAGTCTGGTCAAGGCAGTTCTTCAAGTGAGGTTCCTTCTTTCAAGGTGTCTTCAACCTGTTTCATGGTATCAAAACAAGGAAATGAACAAGCAACCTCCCCCACTACAGCAATGGCCAAACAGTGCTAGTGAAATGCTTTAATATCTAGGTGTGATGGCACACCTCTGAAACTCTACCACTTGGAAAACTTTGGTGGGGAGGTTATGAATTTAGGAACGTCTGGGTAATTGAGGACCCTCTCTCAAAAAGAGAGGGATAATATGCATAACCTAAATAATTGGTCTCATCCAAGGGTAACTATTCAATGGAATTGTTGGAATGCTTATTCAGGTTCTTGATTTCAGTATCTCTTTCTTTATACAATACCCACAGGCCACCGAGAGGGACAACATTGAGTGCATCTGTATCCTACTCAGGCACGGTGCTGATCCCCACATTGTCGATGACAATGGACATGCTGCCCTACACCATGCCATTTGCAGGGGCAAAACCACAGTTGTCCGCAAGCTGTTAGAGTATAATGCAGATATTACAGCAAAAACAGGGGTAAGAATCATTCAACTTCATTCCTAATGTACTTCCAGCAATGACACTCAGATCACTTTCCACATTCTGAAGCTCAAGCAGTCTCACTGAATCTGTTCAGAGTCAAGCATTTTTTCCTAATCTGTTTTTCATAGTTTTGTAGGTAACTTAAAGGAACTCAGCACAGCACTTGGGCTTTACTTTAAAATTGAACAAGTAAAGGACTTGGGCCCATACACAAACAATAGAAAAAAATAATTTTAAGATAAATGTCTGTAGAAAATACAAATCTGTTGCAATTAAGAAGCTACTGATATGACTTGTCCCTCAGAGATTAGGCGAGGCTAGAGTGGGAAGGTCACAGGCACACAGGTAAATGTGGAAATTTGATCATTGAAGAAAACATACTGAGAAGACTTTTTCACTTAACTTTTTCAGATTTTATATGTACATAATGAAGGGGCCAAAATGTGACTCTGTCTTAGACAAGGAGCAACTCCATTGCAATTAATGACCTAAACCTGAATCCAGGAAGTTCCCCAGTCAAGTTTAGCCAATTGGCTAAACAGTTCCAAACCTGGCCTTATAAGGCTGGGAGACCAGAGTTTCAGGATCTGGCTGCTACTGACCATATGTGACACAAAATTTCCACAGTGGATGAAACTGTTACTAGTTCTGTCCAATCAACATGCCCCCCATGTAACTATTCCCTGACTGCCCAATTATTATAAAGATACTTAGAATTCCCCATGTCCTCTTTCAAAGGGCCTGCATGTCTTTGTCCCTGGTCCTCATTAACATTTTATATGGGTGATGGACTGTTGCATGCTGGCTATTGCTGAAGAATAAGCACTCTTTGAGTTTACATACCATTTGAGTCTGAGGTCTTCCTCTAGCATTTTTTGGACCACTACAACAGGAAATGATGTTTGGTTTGGGAGAAAATTTTTAGTTTAGGGAAAATAGTTTTGAAATACAGATTGAAAAACTGCTCCAGAGATGCCACTTGAGTTCACTCATTCAACAGATGCACACCAAATCTACCTCCACGTTTTAGGATTGGGGCAATGGAGGCCCATCTCCATGGAACTAAGAAACTTGGAACCAGCAAGCGTTTGTGGCAAGTTCTGGAAATAGTGGTGTTCATGGGCATTGTTGAACAGGGAAAAATGTTTCAAAGGAAAAGGAAGCCCTGTGTGTGTTAATCTGCAGCAAGGGCTGAAGGAAAATCTATCCTTTTGTGACTCGTTTTCTTTACAAAATCTGTGATACATTTTTCAGTTGATAAGCATGTCAGTTTATAAAATGAAAATTTTCCTTTGCAGTATGGATTAACACCTTACAAGCTTGCATTATTTGAAAATCAGCCTGAAATGGCGGAGTTCCTGATTCAGAATGGTGCGGATGCAGATGAGGAGCTTCCGCCAAATAGGTACCATTTCTTTTTTACAATCTTAGTGCCATTTTTGAGGGTGTCATTGCTTAAGTAATGAACACTAAAATGGTAGAGGGAATATTGCTTCAACTCATAAGCACCTATTGAGAAAGACTAGCTCACAGGGAGTGTGAGCTGGAAAAGAGACTGTTCCAACATAAACAAAGGAACAGTGTGTCCCAGGGCTCAGATTCCCATTTAAAAACAAGTTGTCATTTCTAATCTGATTTGATTGGCAATTTTCTAATTAAGGCAACTTCACATTAGTGTTGTTTACTTTGAAAAGTGTCAACTTTATTTTTAACACTGAAATGTATAATTTTATTACTTCTTATTCTGTTCCTTATATATTTTATTCTTATATATGTTCAATTTAAATATTTTTTCAAATATTTCTTTGATCACTCACTCTGCTTTAAGTGAATTTTGAATAAGCAAATAGATTCGGTTATCCATCAATTAGATGATATTACCAGATGCTATTATTCTTTCCTGTGTCCTGTCTGAAATATCTTGACTCTGTGTTGGTCAGATGTGAATCTGTGCACCCAAACTCTTGAAACAGATAATCTGGATAGGGACATTTGTCCAAAATAAGTACAAAGAACAAAGACTCCATTGAGAAAATACCTCCATACTATCTGGTTGTAAGGCATTTTCTTAATTAGTGATTGATGGATGTGGACCCAACACATCATGGGAAGTGCTGTTCCAGGGCTCATGGTCCTGAGTTGTATAAGAAAGCAGAATGAGCAAGCCGGTAAGCAGCTCCCATCTGTGGCCACTGTAAGCTCCTGCCTCCAGCTTCCTTCCCTGTTTGAGTTCCTGCCCTGACTTCCTTTAATGATGGACTATGATGTGGACATATAAGCCAAATGAATTCTTTGGTCCCAAGTTCATTTTGGTCATGGTGTTTTATCATAGAAATAACAGCTCTAAATAGGACACTTGGTATTTAAGAAGAGTTCAGCATTAAAAATCAAACGATTACCTTTTTTGTTCATACGTGTAAGTTTAAAGTCAGATGAATTAAAAAGTAAAGCCTGTGTGTTGTGTATTTTTTATTGAAAATACACTTTTGCATACCATATATTCTAAACATGTTTTATCATCCTTCATCTTCATGTACTTGTTTTTGTGTCCCATCCAAAATACAGTACAACACTGTGTGATGGATTTGCCTTCCATCTTATTTGAGGCATGTTTTCTATTTTTATTTGGCACTTGGCCACTTACTCCAGGTGAGCAGGCTGGGAAGCCTCTTTGGTATCTTACTACCTCCACCTCCTTTATACTATAAAAGTGCTGGGATTATAGACACATTACACAGTGTCTGACTTTTTGTTGAATTCCAGGTATTCAAATTCTGGGCTACTGTGACAGTTATGTATACCCACTGAGCCATATATCTGACTCTAGAACACTCAATTTTTAAAAGAAGACTTTGAGCCTAAATTAAAGAAGTAGTTATAAGTGTATTGCTATTAATTATGGAACTAAGGCTTCTGAGTGCAGAGCACTTTCAATTAAACCTCTAATCCAGTTAGAGGGCCTGTGTTTTTCTCTAATAAGAACCATTTGAGGTCATTTATTCTTCCTTTAATACAAGATAAACAGAAATTTATAAAGCTGGTACTTTTGAAGCAAATGGAAAAAGTATGCTTGTGACTTTGACATGGAATAGCACAGTTTTAGGAATTCATGACTAGTAACATGTCTCAGGAATAAAGTACTTATCATACAAACCCAAGATTTCAGAGTTCAACTCCTCAGAACACAGAAAGGGCCTCATGTGCTTGTGTGCATCTTTAACCTCAGGGAACCTCGAGGGCCATGGGAGATGAAGACAGGAGGCTGTCTGGAAAGTTATACTTTAGATAGTCTTGCTTTTACAGCTGTTAACAACAAGAAACTCTGCCTCAAAACTGAGTTAGAAGGTAAGGACTGGCAGTCAAAGATGTCCTCTGACCTAAAAAACATGCACTAGGATCAACAAACACAAATGCATACACACATGTGAACAGGAACGCATATCAAATATGAAGATGAAAAAGTTACGTTTAGATTGTTGATCTAATAAGACTGGGGATCATTATCTGCTCAAAAGACATTGAAAATAGTGGTCAAGGTTGAAGGTTTTCCTACAGTTTGCTGGAGATCACTTCAGCAGCGGTGCTATTTTGGACAAGGTTCACATCGCACGTGAAAAGTCCCATGACAAGCTCCAAGACCGTGATGACAGCCAAAGCATGTAAAAGGAACGGCGAAAGCAGAAACTAGGAAAATAAAGCTGCTGGTCCAGAGTATACTGGCAATAGGCCCCGAAGTCCAGCAGTCTTAGCTGTGACCTGGGAAGAATATAGCTGACAAAAGAATGTTGCTTTCCTTGAGTTTTGAAGCTGGTCGTGAGTTACAAAGACTCAGGATTACACAAAAAGTCACTAAATAAAGAAACAGCCAGGCGGTGGTTTCAGCTTTCACACATGAATGAACTGTTAAAACAATTTGAAGGTACCACAACTGTTACAGCTTCTAAGCAGAAGGATGCTTAGAAGCAAAAAAAAAAAAAATACTTTTTCAAATACTGACCATTGAGAGCATAGTACTCAACAGAATGCCTCCAAAGAGTTCTGACAGAGATAGGACTGTGGGGCCATAGGGACATGCAGGCAGATGAATGGAACAGGAGCACTGACACCACGAGCATATAATACAAGGTTACTGGATCATTCAAAGCAAATCGTATGGAAAAAGCACTGCTATCATTCATGTGTGTGTGTGTGTGTGTGTGTGTGTGTGTGTGAGTGTGAGTGTGTGAGTGTGTGTGTGTTTTAATCAAGAGCTAAATTTTCACCGTTTCTTCTCCATGAGGAAAGGTGGAAGGACAGCAGTTATTAATCATCATCAACTATTGAAGAATGAATTTAGAGTTATTAGGCCGGGCCTTGTTGCCTATACTTTTAATCCCAGAACTTGGAAGGCAGTAGGCACAGAGATCTCTTTGATTTCAAGACTAACATGATGCATATAGTGAGTTTAAAGTCAGCTGGACGCTTAATGAGATCCTGTTTCAAAAAATTATTTGTAAGTATCTAATGTAAGCTATATTAGGGACTCAAAAATAAAAAATTTAGAAAACATGCTAAGTGTTTTTATATGAATAGTTAAATGATGATCACTTTTAAACATATGTCACAGTGGAGAAACAGCTGCAGCAGAATCTGAACAAACCAAGAAACAGTGTGCTAACATCAGCAAAGGTAAGAATGACTCCAACTGCTCCCACCTCCCCTAAAGAAAATAAGGAAGAGTAAAGATTTTAGATCCCCTAAAGGAGTTAAGGAAATCAAGTATAAATGCAGTTCTCTGGTTTTCAAATATTCTGAAAAGTCAGAATTAATTAAGAAACTATTTCAAAGAATTTTCAATTGTGAAAATATATTGTCAAAACACTGCTTATTTTACATTAATGCTGATATCTGTACTGCCTTTGAATAAAGGAGAAATCAACTTCACGCGGCACCTGTCCTACATAGTCACATTGCAGCAAATAGGATAATTAGAAATACATATTCTTCTTTACTTTTATGACAAAAGCCTTGTATGTTGTACTGCATACCAATACACAGATAAGTGTCACTTATGTAATGTAATTATGTCTCAAACAAACCTCAGTAATCAATAACTATCATTAAATAATTTGTCTACCTTACAATATAATTAAAATCTTCTGACCTCTTTAATGTCTGTGCAATTTCTCAATTTGGACAGTTTTGTCCTCCTACTGTATAACTGTTTTCTTTAGAAATCTCCCATTTTAGGGTGAAAGCTTTGTTCTGTAGTGAATGTGTTGTTTTTATGAAGATTTATCAATTCTAACATTGTTTTCCTTTTCGCTTCCTTCCATTATCTCTTCTTTCCTTCCTTCTTTCCTTCTTTCCTTCTTTCCTTCCTTCATTCCTTCCTTCCTTCCTTCCTTCTCTTCTTTCCTTTTAAGTTTTTGTTTTATGAAGTGCTAGACATTGAACACAAGGCTTTGGGAGCATTCTACACAAGCACCCTACCCGTTATCTCTGCCTTCAGTACTTTTCTCTTTAGTTTTTCTTAAATAGAACGCGGTAGGTGTGTGTATCATTTCCATGCTTTAAAGCATGATTCAGAAATAAAAATTGGAACAAAAAGCAGAGTGAAGAAAATAACATCATTCTGTATTTCAAAGAATTAGCTGCCTCTCCATTGAGTCTGGAGAACCTTTGTGGCAGTGGAGGGAACACCACATAGTATTTACTTTCAGCAACTGTCATCACAGTGTCTTTTATACCTAACTTGCCAGTGGCAACCACCCTAGGTAGTGAATTCAAAACCCTCTTCCCACAAGAGTACGATGAAGAGAGTCAATATGATTGTAATGGAGACAGCTTTGTGTCACTTTGTTATGAAGTTAGTTGTTCATGGCATTTGTGGTGGTGAGAACTGACTGAGGCCTCCTGCATAATAAGCATAGGCTTTCCTACTGAGCCGCAATCCCAGTCCACTAGTTGGTGGCCCTACTGACCTTCCTGAGTCACCATAGTTGGTGAGTGAAAGCTTTGCGGAGTGTAGTAGTCTGGGCTTGCATCCATGGTTTCTTAGTGTCTGCAGCACATCTATCCGGGACCTTCTGGCTTTCATGGTTTCCATTGAGAAGTCAGGCGTAATTCTGATAGGTTTACCTTTATATGTTACTTGACCATTTTCCTTTGCATGTTTCAATATTCTTTCATTATTCTTATGTTTTTGTTTTGATTATTATAGGGCTAGGAAATGTTATTTCTTTGATCCAGTCTATTTGGTGTTCTGCAATCTTCTTGAACTTCATAGAGATATCCTTCTTTAGGTTGGAAAAGTTTCCTTCTATAATTTTGTTGAATATGTTTTTGTGCCTTTGAGATGAAGTTGTTCTTCTTCTTCTACCCCTATTATTCTTAGTTTTGGCCTTTTCATGGTGGCCCAGATTTCCTGAATGTTTTGTGTTAAGAATTTGTTGGATTTAATGTTTTCTTTGACCAGAGTCTATTTTCTTTATAGTAAGTCCAGTGCCTGAGATTCTTTCTTCTATCTCTTGTATTCTATTGGTTATATTTGTCTCTGTAGTTCCTGTTCATTTATCCAGATTTTCCATATCCAGAATTCCCTTGGTTTGTGTTTTCTTTATTACCTCTATTTCAGTCTTCAAGTCTTAAACTGTTTCTTTCACTTGTTTGCTTTTTTCATGGGTAGTTTTGGGTTTCTTTGTGGGATTTATTAATTTCTTCCAACTTTGTCTTCTCTTCAATTTCTTTAAGGGAGTTTTTCACTTCCTCTGTAAAGATATACATCATTTTCATAAAGTTACATTCAAAGTCATTTTCTTCTACTTCTGGGTTAGGATGATCAAGTCTACCTTTTCTGTGTCCACTGGATTCTGGTGATACCATGTTTTTTAGGATGTTGGAGGAATTCTTGCATAGGCACCTACCCATCTCTTTTATCCCCATCTCTTCCTTCAAATGGGGCCAGCAGTGTCTTGGCATGTTGGTACAATCCTTGCTGTGGCTGTCTCTTAGGTCTCCTCAGTATTGGAGCAAGCTGTGTTTCAGAGTTCCACAGAGCTCGCAGGCTCTTAGGTCCCCTCAGTATTGGAACAAGCTGTGTTTCAGGGTTCCACGGAGCTTGCAGGTGAACAGGCACCACCTTGGATTTTCTTTGTGGTGAAGAGGGTTGATGGAGGTCTCCCACATGCTAAGCCTCATTGCAACCCATTTGTTGGTGGGACCAACACTCTGCTTCAGCCATAGGCAATGCCAAGGAAGTTATATTACAGTTTATATACTGTGCATAAAATAAACAAGAATTTGCTTTATTCCTTTTCAGAGGGCGGGCTTTTAGCATGCAGGGGGAGCTTGATGCCTTGTCTGTGGGAACTCCAATGTTTCCTGGAAGGGACTACTACCATGCAGTTGCTGCTTGGTTCCCACATTTCTTCCATGCTTCTCACCCCAGAGATAGAGTTTAGGGTGCTTAATTACTGCAGGAGGCTTTCCAATAGCTCTTACCACGGTAGGTGATAGGTACTGGTGCTGAACTTCTTTGCACTGCCCATGAGCGAGGGACCAGAAGCTAGAACTGAGGGGCTACTGCAGCTTCCTCAGAAGCACTTGAGGAGAATGCATACCTTGCTCCCTCTCTGGAGCTTTGCCAACCTATCAGTTTGAAATTTTTTGCAGGGGCCTTTGTCCTTGGTCTGCTTGCTGCTTGTTGATTTTCATTTTGCTATGCTGCAAAGGGCAGTCACCGTAGACTTAGCTTCCTTGTGTCTGGAATTTTCATCTTCAATGGAATAACTCAAACCTTAGAGAAACTCCTTTAACTTCCATACAAGACGAGTACGCTCACTTACAATTCTCCTAACACCATTAGTCCAGAGACAAAAGCAGCAGCAGCAACACTGTGCTACCACTTTAACACTTCAGCTTGTGAAATTGATTCTGGTTAAGATGCCTTATTGTGTTCAAGATCTTAGGTGTTTTGTACACCAATTTATTATAAGTAGTAACTTTTCATAAATTTGTCTGTATTTGAAACATACAAAGAAGTCTCAATTAAGAGTTATCCATATATTTGTTGTCTGTAAGTCAATAGTCACTTTAAATTTTATCCACATTTGGGAACAAAGTATATGTATTAAAAAATATTGGGCTTGGCATTTAATGCTCTTATATTTTACAATTGATAATAACATATTTTGTTTTTCTACTTTATAGCTAGTCGAAGACTTAAAAACCAGATCTCACTCAGGTATGAATGTCTGGATTTCACCATAAACTGAATATGTAAAGAATATAAAGTTCAGAAGCTACCACCATGTTTTTCTGAGTAAGACAATTTCAGCTTCTTGATTAGTTGCTAATCAAAGCTGAATATTTATCTGTGGAGCTTATAGTTTTAAATACCTGATGATTCCTCTGATACAGCATGAAATGCTGTTAAGACCCCTGTCTGTGGAGGTGATTCAGCTGTAAAGTGCTGGCTGTGCATATGGGAGAATGGGAGATGGATGCCCAGGGTCCACATGAGGCCTGATGGTCTTGTGTGCTTCTAGAATCCTGGTGAGCTTTCATGAGATTGCAGGTGAAGACAGAGCATGCCCTGACATTTCTGGATTGCTTGCCTGAGGTTTGCATTCATGAATGAAAGACCCAGTCAGAAAACTAATGCTTAAGGTTAGGTTCAACTCCTGAGTCTATATTCCAATCACCACACCTACACACTGGCATGTATGTACCTTCAATCACACATACATAGAAATACACAGCACATAACGTATTTTGCACATGTATGTAAAAGGATCCATTTTCAAGTCATTAATCCTTTTCACTAATTTGTTTGGCTGAGTTATCTGTGGGAAGAGTGTGAGTAATATGGCAAGGTTCAAGACTCTCCAAGGCTTTGCTAAAGATCACCTCAGAATGGCCTTGTAGACATGCTTCTGTCCAGCAGGTTAATAGCTCCCTCAGTGAGCTCCCCAACTGTGGTGAATCCCAAGGTAGGTGAAGCTAGAAAAACAAACTGGTTGGTCCAGAGCTTAGCAACCAGAAGCCCTGAAATTTGGAGCTCTTAGCTGTATGGAGTAGAGCTGAGGGTCTGTATTGCTCTGCAGTGCCCTGTAAATACTCAAGCCTTGTGCAGGAAGGAATGGCCATTGAATATAAAGAGGATCATCATAGATCCTGGTGGTTTGGTGCATGCTTTTAATCCCAGCACTCAGGAAAGCAGAGGCATGTGGATCTGTGAGTTCAAGGCCAGCCTGGTTTACAAGAGCCAGTTCCAGGATAGGCTTCAAAACTACAGAAAAAGTCGGTCTCAAAAAACCAAAAAAAGGAAAAAAAATTTCATCATGTATTTGTGCACAGACTACCAATAAAGCAGCTTCAAATCACCAAAATATGCTGAATTCTGATATGGTTGGCAGCTTAATGTTTAGACATAGAGTTTGTTTCATGTTCTCCCAAAGCAGCTTCTTGGGAAAAAGTGTGTGACTAAATGAAATGCCTAAAAAGTTTCTTGACAGAAAATAGGCGAAGGTGCTTTAGGTTTAGGGATAGAAATGAAATAGGAGCACTAAGTACTTAGAGCACAAAACAATCAGTTCCTGCAACCATCAGAACAAAGTGTGTGGGAAAACTGCCATTCCCCTGTCTTCTGTGCTTGGAAATGTGTGTGTGTGTGTGTGTGTGTGTGTGTGTGTGTGTGTGTGTGTGTGTGTGTGTTGTTTTTATCAAGTGCTAAATTTTGTATGTTCTTCTCCATGAGGAAAGGTGGAAGGAGAGCAATCATTAATCTTCATCAACTGTTGAAGAATGAATTTAGAATTATTTGGCTGAGCCTCTTTGCCCATGCCTTTCATCCCAGAATGTGGGAGGCAGGAGGCTTAGATCTCTTTGATTTCAAGATATACATGAAACATATAGTGTGTTAAAAGTTAGCTGGAATACATAATGAGATCCTGTTTCAAAAAATGTTTTTGTAAATATCTAATGTAAGATGTATTAGGGACTCAAAAAATAAAGAATTTAGAAAACATGCTAAGTGTTTTGGTATGAATAGTTAAATGATGAACACTTTCAACATATATCACAGTGAAGGAACAATGACAAGAGAGCCAGAGCAGAGAAAGAAAAAACGTGTCACCTTCAAAACAGGTAAGAATGACTCCATCTGCTCCTACCTTCTCTGAAGAAAATAAGGAAGAGTAAAGATTTTAGAACCCAAAAAGGAATTAAGGAAAACAAGTATAAATCAAGCACTTTCAAGTGTGAAGTATTTTTATCAAAACATTGCTTATTTAATTTTAATGCTGACATCTGTACTGCCTTTGGATAAATGAGAAAACATCTTTACACAGCACATGTTCTCCATAGTCACATTGCAGTAAATAGGGTTGTCAGAAATACAGATTCTCCTTGAGTTTTATGACAAATGCCTGTGTGTTGTACTGCATATCACTACACATCTCACTGCCACAAAAATGTAATTATGTCTCAAAAAAACCTCAATAATCAATTATTTTCATTAACTAATTTCCTACCTTATGATATAATTAAATCATCAGGGTTCTTAAATGTCTGAGAAAGGTCTCAGTTTGTATAGTTTTGGCATACTGTATAATTGTTTTCTTTAGAAATCTCCTATTTTAGGGTGGAACTGTTTTTTCACAGTGAATATATTGATTTTAGGAAGACTTATCAATCCTTATATGTTTTCCTTTTCTTTATCTTCTTCCTATTTCTCAGTCCCTGCCTCCCCTTGTTCCCTCCACCCATCCCTAAATCCATCCCTTCCTCCCTTCCCTCCCTCCCTCCCTCTGTTCTTTCTCTCTCTCTCTCTCTCTCTTTTCTGAAGTGCTAGAGGTTGGACATAAGGCTTTGGGAGCATTTTAGGCAAGCACCCTACCCATTATCTCTGCCTTCTGTTTTTGTTAAATAGAACAGGGTAACAATTATATCATTTCCATGCTGCAAAACATGATTCAAGAATAAAAATTGAAACAAAAGGCAAAGTGAAGAAAATGACATCATTCTGTATTTCAAAGAATTAGCTGCTTTTCCATTGAGTCTGGAGAGCCTTTGTGGCAGTGGAGGGAACACCACATAGTATTTACTTTCAGCAACTGTCATCACAGTGTCTTTTATACCTAACTTGCCAGTGGCAACCACCCTAGGTAGTGAATTCAAAACCCTCTTCCCACAAGAGTACGATGAAGAGAGTCAATATGATTGTAATGGGGACAGCTTTGTGTCACTTTGTTATGAAGTTAGTTGTTCATGGCATTTGTGGTGGTGAGAACTGACTGAGGCCTCCTGCATGATAAGCATAGGCTTTCCTACTGAGCCGCAATCCCAGTCCACTAGTTGGTGGCTCCAATGGCCGTCCGGAGACACGGGGAATTCTAAAAAGGCACACTAAGTTTCCTTGACTTTAAACAAGACAAAAATGAATGAACATTTCATGTCTTGTTTGGTTTGTTTATGTTTATTTTAGTTTTTTGAGACAGGGTTTTTCTGTGTGTAGATTTGGAGCCTGCCCTTTAATGTATTCTCTACACCAAGCTTGCCTTGAACTCCCATAGAGCGTCCTGCCTCTGTTTCCAAGCACTGGGATTAAAGGTGTGAGCCACCACTGCCTGCCTCCAATGTTTCATTTCTAAAAGCAAACTGCAAGTGTCCAGGGAAGGATTGAGTGCGTTTATTGTTTACATATGTAAACATTGCATTGATTCTATGTCAGAAGGTAGCCCATGGAATTTCTGCCCCAGTCTCACAGCTGCTTCTCTGCTGGTCTCTCATCTGAGGTAGAGCTCGGGGTTATTACTACCAAGGGAGGGATCTTTCCAGTAATTCATTTCAGGGGAAGATGATGCCTGCTACCATGAGCATCCTTTAAGCTGCATATAAGTCTGGTAACACAGATGGAACTAAGGATATTCTTCCCTCAAAGGGGATGAGGAGAGGAAGCCTGTTGTCTGCCCTCCCTTGAGCTGTTATGTAAAGATCTTTGTTCCTCTTCTTTCTTTCTGCGAGGTTTCATCCTGATACAAAAGACAGAAGCCATACATATAGTCCCAGTGGTAGGAATTTTCATGATAAAATGAACAATTTTAACTAAAAGGCACAACAAGGTTCTTCGTTTCCTTGAAGAACAAAAATGTGTATAGGCCCATGAATTTTTTTTCCATTTTGAATCTGTTTTTTGTTTGTGAGACACAGTTTTATTGTTACATAGTTTTGGCTGTCTTCGGAATCACAGGGTGATTGTTTGTTTTTAGGTATTATGCTTGACAAGTTTAAGTCTTGTTTGATTTGAAATAAACAAAATGGATTAATTCTACATGAATAAATTTCCTACAAGAGAGTATTTACTCTAGAATAGTCTAGATTAGTCTCAAAAATGAATACTATGTATCTATTCATTTTATATGTTATATTTCTCTAGCATTGTAATAAATTTATTTTGATTTTTTAGAAGTCCATTATAACACGGATCAGAAGCCTTTTTGCAGGTAAGGTCTAAGAATACAATAATACTAAGGAAATTCAAAGATAACAAGCCAATTATTGGTTGTATTCTCAGATAGATACTGATTTATACACTCAATTTTTGCTTTGTTTTCCAATCCCCATAGTATTATCAATGTTTTTTAGCCTGAAATATTGTTGTTTTTAAATCATGGACATGAGGTGTATACTCAACCATCATTTCCCAAGTACCAATTCTGTGTTTTGGAAAATGAGCTTACTCATGATAACCACACTCACTATGTCCATCTGACACTCCTTGCCTTTTCAAAATTTTTCTGAAATCAGCTAGTGTACTAGACCTTCATCGCACTTATCTTTCTGAGAGCTGACAGAATTTGGGATCTCTCTGTGTTATCACACAGTATTACAAGAAGCCAACAAATTACTTTCTTCCTTTGACACCATCTCCACAGAGGCCCTTTGGTCCTGCGTAGCACCCTTTCATAGGTGGTGGAGGATCCCATGCCTTCCTCCTACCACAGTGCTCCATCCATCACTTGTCCATTTATGTGAGCTGTTTTCTACAGTAATGAAGTCTCTGGATCTCAGTAGATTATCTAAATGTAGAGAGCCAAACCATAGCATGACTATTCTGTCTGTGTCTGTGAAAGTGGGCTATGTCTTCCCCAGCAGTAGGACATGAACATGGAGTAGAAGGCCCTTTCCTTCAGTGATCTGCTCTCTCAGACACTGATTTGGCAGAAAATTAAAGGTGTTATGTCAAGCTAGTCCTGTGCTCATCTTAATTGATTACTTCCATAATAGAGGACAATTGTGTTATCATTTGTGGGGCCATGTACATTGGATGCACATTAATAAATTGCTTATTTACTCCATGTTAAAAGATCCAAAAGGCATCACAGTTAATGTCCAAAGTGCAGTTTCATAATTTACAGTAGTTACAACTGTTCCAAGAAATACCTTGCTAAAACCATGTTCCTTTCTACTTGGAATTCTAAACTGTCTCAAGCTAATAACCTGAAATTATCCACCGAGTTTTATTGCTATTTATGTTTTTATCTCATTAAGTTAATAGCAATGCTCATTTGGCATAGAAATAGGCCGATTGTGGTTTCAAGATTCACTCATGAATGGACTACTAAGGGACAGCTTGAGCGTCTCCTAGGCCATGGTATCTTGTAAGAGTGCTAGCAGAAGCAGGAACCTATTTTATGGTTCACAAACAAACCTTATGGGAGATAACATCACATGCATTGAGAGCCCACAAAGTACCATGACAGAGAGGGGTTCTGTGATGCTTTAAGAGCAAAGGATGATTTGACAAGTGAAGTCAGGGTACTAATTACATTGAGCACAAGAGTGACTATCAGTTATTACAGTATTAAAAAAATGCTGGAGAGAAATTAGTGTCTTTGTTATTCTCTCTCTCTCTCTCTCTCTCTCTCTCTCTCTCTCTCTCTCTATCTCTTTCATGTGTTCCTATGCTTTCGGTGGACTAATTTTTGTGGACTAAATTCTTTCCTTTTTCTCACATGGGAAAAAGTTTAAAAGAAAGTGTCACCAAACTTAATTAACTGATTGAAGGACAAGTTAATGCTTGACTGTAAATCTCTAATGTATGTTAGGAAATCAAACAAATAAAGCATTTGGTAAATGTTTTTATATGAATATTAAAATATTACTTTTTTAAAAATATGCCACAACAGCATACGACCACCTGCTGGAGAGCTGAAATCAATACTTAAGAAGTCTATTCAGGAGCTCCAGCCAAACCGAGCAGCGAGGCCTCAAAGGCCAGGACCCTGGCGAGGAGAGGCGCGGTGCAAACAATGGGAGCAGCATTGGCGAGGACCGCGGAGCCCCGGGCCTGGCGGGGACCGGAGGCCGCGCCATGAGCTCCGCAGCTGGAAGCCCCGCTGCGCTGTGCACAGGCCCAGGCGAGCGGCCTCTGCGAGCCCTGGGCCGCGCCCTGGGGCTGACGATGAGCTGCCGAGGCTGAGGATGATGGTAGATTGCCAGAGCTCTACGCAGGAGATTGGGGAGGAGCTGATCAACGGGGTCATCTACTCCATCTCCCTGCGCAAGGTTCAGCTACACCAGGGAGCCACTAAAGGCCAGCGCTGGCTAGGGTGTAAGAATAAGTGGGCCCTGAACCTCTACGAGACCTGCAAGGTGCGCACGGTGAAGGCTGGCACTCTGGAGAAGCTGGTGGAGCACCTGGTGCCTGCCTTCCAGGGCAGTGACCTTTCCTATGTCAACGTCTTTCTGTGCACCTACAGAGCCTTCACCACCACTCAGCAGGTGCTGGACCTGCTGTTTAAGAGGTACGGTAGATGTGACGCCCTCACGGCCTCCTCTAGATATGGTTGCATCCTCCCGTACTCCAGTGAGGATGGTGGACCGCAGGACCAACTCAAAAATGCCATCTCCGCCATTCTGGGCACCTGGCTGGACCAATACCCAGAGGATTTCTGTCAACCTCCGGACTTTCCCTGCCTCAAGCAGCTGGTGGCTTATGTGCAGCTCAACATGCCGGGCTCAGAGCTGGAGCGCCGTGCTCACCTTCTTCTGGCCCAGCTGGAGGACCTGGAGCCCAGCGAGGCTGAGCCTGAGGCCCTGTCCCCAGCTCCAGTGCTGTCTCTGAAGCCAACTTCACTGCTTGAGCCAGCTCCAACACTGCTTCTGGCATCCAGCCAGGATTTGGCGCCAGAGCCAGCGCCAGAGCCAGAGCCAGTACCAGCTTCTGAGCCAGATCCATCCCTAGGACCAGCACTGGCATCCAGACTGGTGGTGGCACCAGCTTCTGAGCCAGATCCATCCCTAGGACCAGCACTGGCATCCAGACTGGTGGTGGCACCAGCTTCTGAGCCAGATCCATCCCCAGGACCAGCACTGGCATCCAGACTGGTGGTGGCACCAGCTTCTGAGCCAGATCCATCCCCAGGACCAGCACTGGCATCCAGACTGGTGGTGGCACCAGCTTCTGAGCCAGATCCATCCCTAGGACCAGCACTGGCATCCAGACTGGTGGTGGCACCAGCTTCTGAGCCAGATCCATCCCTAGGACCAGCACTGGCATCCAGACTGGTGGTGGCACCAGCTTCTGAGCCAGATCCATCCCTAGGACCAGCACTGGCATCCAGACTGGTGGTGGCACCAGCTTCTGAGCCAGATCCATCCCTAGGACCAGCACTGGCATCCAGACTGGTGGTGGCACCAGCTTCTGAGCCAGATCCATCCCTAGGACCAGCACTGGCATCCAGACTGGTGGTGGCACCAGCTTCTGAGCCAGATCCATCCCTAGGACCAGCACTGGCATCCAGACTGGTGGTGGCACCAGCTTCTGAACTGGAGCCAGCTGTAGTGCCACCGCTAGAGCCTGAGCTGTCCCTCGCACCTGCTCTGGAGCGGCAGCCGGCTCTCTCACAGACCCTGGAGCTGGAGCCAGCTGCGGTGCCTGCTCCTGCACTACAGCCTTCCGGGTCTTTGCCTGGAGCCACAGAGAATGGACTAGATGAGAAGCCGCACCTCCTGCTGTTCCCTCCAGATCTGGTGGCCGAGCAGTTTACACTGATGGACGCTCAACTGTTCAGGAAAGTGGTGCCCTACCACTGCCTGGGCTCCGTCTGGTCACAGCGGGACAAGAAGGGCAAGGAGCACCTCGCACCTACCGTCCGTGCCACTGTCGCCCAATTCAACAACGTGGCCAACTGTGTCATTACTACCTGCCTCGGCGACCAGAGCATGAAGGCCCCAGACAGGGCCCGGGTGGTGGAATACTGGATCGAGGTGGCCAGGGAATGCAGAGTGCTCAAGAACTTCTCCTCCCTCTACGCCATCCTCTCTGCTCTACAGAGCAATGCCATCCACCGCCTAAAGAAGACATGGGAAGAGGTCCCCAGGGACAGTTTTCAAGAGTTCCAGAAGCTGGCAGAGATTTTCTCTGATGAGAACAACTTCGCCCTGAGCAGAGAGCTGCTCACCAAGGAGGGAACCTCCAAGTTTACCACGCTGGAAATGAACCCTAGGAGAGCCATCCGGGGCACTGTCCCCTACCTGGGCACATTCCTCACTGACCTGGTGATGCTGGACACTGCCATGAAGGACTATCTGTATGGGAGACTCATCAACTTTCAAAAGAGAAGGAAGGAGTTCGAAGTGATCGCCCAGATCAAGCTGCTGCAGTCCGCCTGCAACAATTACAGCATTACTCCTGAGGAGCTCTTCGGAGCCTGGTTCCGAGCCATGGAACGGCTCAGTGAGGCTGAGAGCTACAACCTTTCGTGTGAGCTGGAGCCTCCATCCGAGTCAGCCAGCAACACCCTCAGGAACAAGAAAAACACAGCCATTGTCAAGCGCTGGAGCGACCACCAGGCTCCCAGCACCGAGCTTAGTACCAGTAGCAGTGCCCACTCCAAGTCCTGTGACCAGCTCCGGTGCGGCCCCTACCTCGGCAGCAGGGGCATCACTGATGCCCTCAGCGTGCACTCAGCTGGTTCTTCCAGCTCTGACGTGGAGGAAATCAACATGAGCTTTGTCCCAGAGTCTCCTGATGGCCAGGAAAAGAAGTTCTGGAAGTCAGCCTCCCAGTCGTCCCCAGAGACCACTGGCATCACCTCAGCCTCCAGCAGCACTTCCTCTTCATCAGCCCCCACCACACCCGTGTCTACCACACGCACCCACAAGCGCTCCGTCTCAGGGGTCTGCAGCAACAGCTCCTCACTGCCACTCTATAACCAGCAGGTGGGCGACTGCTGCATCATCCGGGTCAGCCTGGATGTGGACAACGGCAACATATACAAGAGCATCCTGGTGACCAACCAGGATAAGGCCCCGACTGTCATCCGAAAAGCCATGGACAAACACAACCTGGATAAGGAAGAGACAGAGGACTATGAGCTAGTACAGATCATCTCAGAAGACCACAAGCTGAAGATTCCAGAAAACGCCAACGTGTTCTATGCCATGAACTCTACTGCCAACTATGACTTTATCCTTAAGAAGCGGACCTTCACCAAGGGGGCTAATAAGGTCAAGCGTGGAGCTAGCTCCACCCTCCCTCGCATGAAGCAGAAAGGACTCAAGATTGCCAAAGGCATCTTCTAAGGACGTCTCCCAGGGGCTGGCTGGCTGAGGACTAAGCACTTATAGACTAGAGTGGCCCAGGCCACACAAGTACCTCTGCCTACCTGCTAGCTCAGGCTACCCCCAGACTCCAATTTCACCCTAAACGTCTCCTGCTGCCGGGATTGACACCTGCCACTGACAGGCTGACCTGGCCTCCGGGGATCACTTGCCGCCTTAGGTGCCTTCTGCTCTCTAGAACCAGAGGACTAGCTGACTTTTGCTAAGGAGTGCTGCCAACTGGGCATGGTACCTTGCCTGCCCTGGACACTACCCTCCACACTTTCCTGACACCTCCCCAGTTGCAAATCACTGCCACCCATGCCCCCGGATGCCCCAAGGCACCCACACACCCAGCAGGACTGACCACTGCGTTCTCTCCTTGTGCCCACAGGCACTGGCCTGGAACCTTCATGGAAGTCCTGGCCTTTCCTCCCACACTTTAGCCTTTCTCAGGCTGCACCAAAGATTACACCTTCAGGGCCTACAAAGCGAGGGGGTCTCGCCCACAAGCCCCAGCCCTCCCTTGGATCAGAGAGAGAAGCCCTGTCATGGACCACCCAGATGGTATCGAATCCCATATCACTGAACGTGCCATGTAGCATCACTACAGCCCGGGTCGTAGGAGACTACTGATTGGGGTGCGGCAATATTTATTTGTTGTAAATAGAAAATGCTAGACTTGAATATTATATTAGAATCCCGTTTCTACTATGGCGTGGTCAAAAAAAAAAAAAAAGAAGTCTATCCAGATCAGTGGAGGTAAGAGTAATCATGAATACTTTGCTGCTACTTCCCTAATTTCAATAGCAACTTAATTCATTCAAAACAGGAACAAAGTAAATAAGATATAAACGTAATTTCATTTTAAAATTTGCCTCCTAATGTTCTTCACGTTCAAAATTATTTAAGAAATGGTTTTCTGAGAAATTTCAATATCAAACTATATTATCTGAACCATGTTTGTTTATTTAACGTGAGCCTCTGATGCACAAAGTATCTTTGTATAAATAAAAGAACCTCTAACTAGTCCACAGTATGGGCCCGCTAGAGTTATGTGACAGCAATTTTGCTTGTTATAAAATGAATTTTTCTTTCATTTTTGTAATAAATACATTGCATTTAGGCTACCTATATATCAGTGTCAATCAAACGTGATCATGTAAAAACAGAAGTACAGTATTCAATTACTTTCATTAAGGATGTTGAGAACTAAATTTAACTACATTTTTATGAGGTTTGTTCCTTTCTATAATTTTTCTATTTAGACATATTAGACAATTCACATACGGTTTTATGTTTATCTTTAATTATCTGCTATTTACTCTGACTATTTCTTGGCATAAAAAATAATAGGCTTGCTCAACTTTTTTAAAAAAATGGACTTTGAGTCCTGTAGGCAGTGCTGTGTATTGAACATTGCCATTATAAGCATTCTAGACAAGCGCTCGCCCTGTTGGCTATGCCGCCAGCACCTTTTTCCTTTGGTTTATTAGTGTAGGGTATACTTGGTTTATATGCTGATAGACATAACTTCCAGAACAATTTGCCACAGTAGGAGGAAGGCTGAGAAAAGAGCATCATTCTGCAGTGGACAGCACTGACTGGTCCATTGAGTCTGGAAAAGATTCTAAGAGTGGGAGGAACACTACAGAGTCTGGGCTTTCAGCAGCTGCCACCACAGTGTCTTTCACACCTACCTTGTCTATTGAGAGCATAGCATCAAGCGAATAGGAGTACATGGAGTGTAGAGGGTCTGAAAGAGTCAGTATTATTGTAATGTGGATGACTGTCCTTTACATTATTTCCACACTGGATTTCCTTTATGGTGAAGAGGGTTGTTTGATGGGGGTCTTCCACGTGCTAAGACTCATTGACAGTTCATTTGTTGATGGGACAAATGCTTTGCCTCAGCCATTGGCAATGCCGAGGAGGTTATACTGCAGTTTCCATACTGTGAATGAAATAAGTAAAAATTTGCTTTTTTCCTTTGTAGTGGGCGGGCTGTTAGCATGCAGTGAAAACTACTCACTTGAAGCTGTGTATGTGTAGACAAATGTTTCCTGTTAGGTACTACTCCCATGGAATTGCTGCCCTGTCCCCACATTTCTTCCATGCTTCTCGCCCTAGAGATACAGTTCAGGGTGCATAACTACTGCAGGGGGCTTTCCAATAGCTCTTACCATGGGAGGTGATAGCAGGTGCTGAACTTCTTTGCACTGCCTGTGGGTGAGGGACCAGAAGCTAGAACTGAGGGGCTTCTGCAGCTTCTTCAGAAGCACTTGAGGAGTGTGCACACAGTGCCCTCTCTCTCTGTAGCCTTACCACCCTGGCATCTGGAAATTCTTTGCCCTTGGTCTACCTCTGTTTTTTAAGTTTTGCTATGCTGCAAAGAGCGGTCCTCATAGACTTAGCTTCCTTGTGTCTGGAATTTTTATTTTCAATGAAATAAGTTCAACTTAATCTTAGAGAGGCTCTTTTCACGTCCATGCAAGGTGAGTGTGCTCACTTACAATTCTCCTAACACCACTATTCCAGAGACAAAAGCAACAGCAGCAACACTGTGCTACCATGTTAACACTTCAGCTTGTGATATTGATTCTGGTTAAGATGTCAGTTTCTCTGTTTGATAATGCTAATGCTCATGATCATAGGTGTTTTGTACACCAATTTATTATTAGTGTTGACTTTTGAGAAAATTGTCTCTGTATTTGAACCTTATATGAGGTGTAAATTAAGAGTTATCCTTGTATTTTTTGTCTGTAAATCAGTATTCACTTTAAAGGCTACGAAGATTCAAAGTATATGTAGTAACGAAGTATTAGCCTCAGCATTCAATGCTCTTTTTTCTACAGTTGCTTATAATATATTTTGTGTTTCTGCTCTGTAGATAATGGAGGAAATAAAGACCAGCTCTCACTCGGGTAAGAATGTCTGGATTTTAAATACAATGAGTATGTAGAGACTATAAAGTTCAGAAGCTGGCACCATGTTTTCCTCTGTGTAAGACAATTTTAGCTTCTTGATTATTTGCTAATCAAAGCTTAATTATGCCTCAGATACAGCATGAAATGCTGTTAAGACTCCTTGTCTGTGGAGGTGATTCAGCGCGTAAAGTGCTGGCTGTGCATATGGGAGAATGGGAGAAGGAAGCCCAAGGTCCACATGAGGCCTGTTGGTCTTGTGCGTTTCTAGAATCCTGGGGAGCTTATGGTGAGATTGCAGGCGGTGACAGAGCATCCCTCACATTTTTCTGGATGCCTTACCTGGATTGCTAGCCTGGGGCTTGCATTCATGAATGAGATTCAGTCATATAACTATGGCCGAGGGTGAGGGTCAACACCCAAGTCTGCACTCCAATCACCACACCTACACACTGGCATGCATGTATCTGAAATCACACATACTTACAAATACACTGCACATAACATACCATGTACATGTATGTAAAAATATTAGTTTTCAGGCAATTAATCCTGTTTACTAGTATGTTTAAGGCAAGTTGCTGGGAAGAGTGTAGGCAAAATGGCAAGGTTCAAAACTCTCCCAGACTTTGCTGAGAGGATCATCTCAGAATGGCCTTATAGACATGCTTCTGTTCAGCAGGTTTATTTCCCTCTTAATGAGTTCTACCTCTGTGGTGAATCCCAAGGTAGGTGTAAGTTAGAAAAACAAGTGTTTGGTCCAGAGTTTGCCAATCAGAAACCCTGAAATCTGGAACTTTTAGCTGTAGTTCAGATGAAGCAGAGCTGAGGGGACAATGTTGTTCTCCAGTGTCCTATAAAATGACTCAGAAATACCCTTGACTATAAAGAGTTTCAACATATGCATGTGGACACACTCTCAAAACATAGCTTCAAGGCACCAAAATATGGTGACATTAGAGATTGGTGGCAACTTAATGCTTAGACATAGAGTACTTTTCATGTTTTCCCAAAGCAAGCAACTCCTTGGGAGAGTGAGATGAAATGAAATGCCTAATTTTTTTTTTATTACAGAAAACAGGTCATGGTGCTTTAGGTTTAGGGGAACAAATGAAAAGGCAGCATTAAGTGCTCATAACAATCAGTTACTGCAACCATCAGAACAAGTGTGTGCAAAACCCGCCATTACCCCCTCTTATGTGTTCGTGTGTGTGTGTGTGTGTGTGTGTGTGTGTGTTGCATGTGTGCGTGTGCCTGTTGCATGCTTTGCATATTTCTCTGTGCAGACATGAAGGAAAAAGGAGGACATTGGTATCTTGTATCATTCTCTAACTTATACACTTGACATAAGATCTCTGACTGACCCTGGAGCTGGTCTGGCAGCCAACAAGCCCAAATGGTAGCCCGTCTCTTCCATCCACAATACTGGGGTTACATGCATGTGTCCATGCCCAGTTTTTTATGTGGATGCTGAGGATTCAAACTCAGGTTGATCTGTGTTGGCACCAAACTTTCTTACTGACTGAGCCATCTCCCAAACCACTGGCTTTTTAAATTTTTATTTTAAAATAGAACTATGAGTGAGTCTTCACTGAATGCTACATAGATTGAGACAAGTTGAAACTGAAAACAAAAACTTTTTAAAACGGGGGTCAATGTTGAATTACATAAATGCAAAAATGTCACTTAGTACACAGATAATAAATCTTTCAACAGAGATGCTCTAAGGACCAAACTCAACCCTCACTGCATGTTTTTATTCTACAGGCTCTCTGGAAAGCCTCAGGTTCCAGAATCTACAACAGAGGACAAGGCCAATACCTCTGATATTAAGGTAAAATTCTTTGTGAAATTTGTTTTCTTATGAATTTTGTTAAAATGCAGCAGTAGTCTACCTATCACAGTTTTATATGGCAATTTGGTCAGAGAAAAGTGTTTGGTATCAGTGAGCCATCCTTTCTATAAATTCCAGTGAGCAGTAAGTCCTTGCAGATAGCAATGACCCAATAAGAGAATGAACTGGAAACACAGAAAGTGGAAAATTGCAAGCAGTTCTCATATAATAGAAGGTGCCTGATGCTTGACCAAGGATGGTTTGCAGAAATAAATACACATTAGACTGATTTTGAAAACAACTGTGGTAATGCATCTGAATACATTTTAAAGGGTTCAGTTATTGAAGTGGTCCAGGCATCACCCAGGTACCTTTTCTCTCAGCATAATTGCAGTAGGTTTTCTCTTCCCTTGGATATTCTTATTTCAGGATCACATAGAAGAGCATCTCCTCTGTTTGTCTCTTTGCTTCTGTATTAACACTAGCAAGAAATTGTGAAAATTAAGCTATTTGTAATCTGTTCAACCAAGTTTACATTATAAAGAGATTACAGTGTGTTTTCTATTTGATTCCACTAGGAGGATATTAAAAACTCTTCCTCCAGGTACACAGTAAGTATTTTTCCCCAATTAGCCAGCAGTTGTAGATGTTAAGATTCAATTACCATATAGTAACACTTTGCTTTCTGGATATTTGCTCTGTATTTGACAATAATATACACTCTGATTCTTTGTATCACGTTCACACATTTAAAATATTTTAGGGTTATAATTAGACGTCAATGTGTTCATAGTAACACATCAGTTCACCTCATCACCGTGAGCTGCTGGAGATTAGGGATCCTGTTTGTAACCTGGAGCCTTAGAGTTGTGTGAATCAGAAGTTGATATTAATGACTTTTGAATGGGACTCAGCAGAAAAAATGGGTTTCTATAAAGCAGTTTCACAGATACTATGGTATGGAGGACACTAGTAAGTGAGAGTTTGTTTATAAGTGGAAAACAATATGCATTTTGCCTCCCAAACATAGAAGAGAAGTACTGATGAAAGGGGGCTATTAAAATTAATAATCATCTTATATAAGATTCACAACTTTTAAAACATAGTGAGTTCAGTTTAGTCTCAGTCACAGGGAAAGGCCAAATTTCTCAGTTCATGATTTTTTCAATCTAGCTTGCAAAAATATTTTTTAATTAAGATGATATCTTAGTAATTTGTAAATAGCTAAGCATAGTAGAAGATATTTCACTTTTAAGTAATATTTTCTACTTTTCATGTTTCAACACCCTGTCCTGATAAGGAACAAAATAGTTTTGAAATTGTGCACCCCAAATCAAGAGTTCATTTCCCAATCAAACCAGGAAAGTTGATCTTCTGTCTTTTTATTGCAGATGATACAGAAACAAATGTTGTATTCCAAGAAGATCGCCGCAAGGAAAAAGAGGGAGCAAGAAGAGCTAAGTATATCAGTGATGGACTTAAGTTCTTCAGGAGAAGCACTGCCTGAGTTCTCTCAAAGAAATTCATGTTTGATGGTAATTCCTGTTGATTTGAAAAGTAACATATTTGCTTGTGAGGAGAATGATGACTTTGTATTTCCAAGTTGCAAATCATGTCAGAGAAGACAAACAAATCCTTGAACATATCTTTCACCTCCTTCAACTCTCATTCCTGGGAATACCCATGCTAGCCTGTCACCTTCTAAGGCAGTAGTTCTCAATATTTCTAATGCTGTGACCATTTGACACAGTTCTTCATGCATTGATCCTGACCATAATACAATTTTTGCTGCTCTTTCATAACTGTAATTTTTCTAATGTGACAAATCGTAATGTCGGTATCTGTGTTTTCAGAAGGCCTTAGATGACCTCTGTAAAAAGGTCCTGTGATCCCCAAATGGGTTCACAGGTTGAGAATCCCTGTTCTAAGGGGTAAGTGATAACAAATTAGACCATGGAAACAAAAATCAGAAAGTGAGTAACTTTTATCACAGTTGTGGAGGACTCATAGAATACAGAGAATAAATAATAAAGACTCCTGGAGCCATAACTGTTAACATGAGTGAACCTAACATACATATGATGTTTTAAACTGATTTATTTTATGTGCATAAATATTTTGCATGCATTCTCTCCGTTCACCTTGTGTGTGTGTGCTGCCCACAGACACCCAAGACAACATTCAATCCCCTGGAATTGGTGTTCCAATGTGTGGGTGCTGTAATCAAGTCCAGGTCTCTGCAAGAGGAACAAGTGTCATAAACTACTGAGCCATCTTTCCTATCCCCAGAATGAATATGTTTATACACAAATAGTTAAGAGTATATCATAAGTGGAAATGAGTGTCAGTCTCAGGATGTTTGCTAACTTCCAGCCCTAGGCCTCATCAGTCTGCCAGTTTGACACATTGAAATCCGGAGAACACAGAGGCAGGACAAACAGCAATAGGAGGCTGGGCATGTTGGTGCACACCTTTAATACCTGCACTCATGAAGCAGAGTCTGACTGTTTTCTGTCAGTTCAGGGACACCCTGGTCTCTCTTTATTTGAAGGATGGGGGTTGGGGGTAGAGGAATATGTGGGGAGTGTGTTCTTCTGGGAGCCTGAGGTCTTTGGCAGAGACTGAGGTTTTGCCATCCTCACAGTTTCTAGGGGATGCCAGTGCTGAAGCCAGGGAGCCACACTTTGAACAGCACAGCTCTTGGCCACTGTGCTCTACTTGGTGCAGCATTGGAACCCCCTGTGGAGTTTATAAAGCCATCCTGAAATTGGGTCTCCTCCCTGGAAGTACTGATCCTGTGCTCTGGCATTCTGTGTAGCAATAAGAACCTAGGAAGGAGAATCCATGTTCTGAACTCAGGAGAAATGCCATTATAGGTTCTGGCAGGCCCAGATATGTGGCACAGATTCATGGAAAATTCTTAGAGAGCTAATCTAAAGCTCCAAGCCTGCTGAGGGTGCTCATGTAGCCCTGGATAATTCCCTTTGGACACCTTCCCTCTTCTGGCCTGGGGACAGGATAGTAAGTTAAATAAGATTGCGTTACAAGAGATCTGCGAGGAGGTGAAGAGGCTCTTGAAGGAGGCCCCAGTGTATAGGTGCCAGGCCATGGCATCCACTGAGCAGGGGTAGTCCAGGGCACAGCCTGATTTCTTACGATTCTTGAGTTCTGTGTTCATGGGGTTCTTTTCTCCCAGGGCCATGCCCTACCACAGGATGAATTCTCTTGAGATGTGGGAAAAGGAGCATAAGCAGGTGATGTTGGACCTGCAGAAATGGCCCATGGAGATCAGCGATGCCTTAAAGAAGTGCAAGCGGCTAAGAAAGGAGAACAAAACCTACAGGTAAGGACCTGATATAGCTTTGGAGAGACTGATTCTGCCCTCTTTGTCTTTGACCCAAAGGGAGGGTTCTGGTTCTAGCCTGACTGCCTCTTACCAAGAAACCTGACTTGGAGCACTTGAACTTGTGCCTCTGGGACTCAGTTTTGCTGAGTGTGAAAGACAGTGAGCCTCTCCCAGTGATGTCCTAGATAGGAGCCCCCCTGGATAGGAAAATGATTTGCACCATGAAGGGGGTGTCATGAAGCCCCGGGTCTCTGGGGTTTTGGAAGTGGTTTCGCAGATCTGGTTTCCATGGGACCTGTAGACAGAATGTTGGGACTTCTGCCCTCCTTCAGAGAGTGTTTGCTCTCTACCTGCTGATGCTTTCCCCATACCATGAAGAGTTAAGAAAAGGTGTGGGCTGCACCCTGCTCTCAGGCACACAGTAACAGTTTTGGTGTTAGGGTTTCCAGAAAGTTTGAATCTTTCTGGAATTTGTTTTTTCTCTGGATTTGGCCTGCCTCTGAGTGATCTTAGGTCCTGTGAGCTCTAGTCTTGGGTTGTCTGGGGTGTGCAACATTTCTGGGCTGGTGGTGCTTGGAGGTTGGGATGGCAAATGGAGGGTGGATGGGGCTCATCATTTTTGGGTGGTGGTTCAGTTGCCTTCACAGTCAGATGGCACAAGAATTGCCTGAGCTGAAGAACAGCACACATGTATTGAGAGCCGAGAAGAGAAAGCTGAGGGAGGAGCAGATTGCATTGCAAGAGACCTGCGAGGAGGTGAAGAGGCTCTTGAAGGAGGTCCGTGAGACGGTCTGTGACCCCTGTGCTGAGCAGCAGCAGGTAGGCTGAGGCAGCGGAGTCACATTGTCCACTAGTCCAACCATAAACAGCCAGCCAGCCATGTAGCCATCCACCCACCCATCCAGACGACCACCTACTACCACCCAATTGTTGATTTCTGTGATCATTCACAAGTCTCTCTGGAGAGTTATTCTCTTGCAAGACACTGGAGATTGGAAGGCAAACCTCCTGCTTTGCTGGATGCTGGAGTCCACTGAGGGAGATGGATCAGTCACATATCACACACCTACATGTCATTATGGTCAGAGGGAGTTACTTGGAATAGAACAGAGCTTTCATTGATGAGTTCAGCAGCCGGTGGCTCATTTCCTTTGCAGGGGTCACATAAGATCACAGGTAGAATACAGCTTGCAAGGACTAGAGCCCAGTGCCAATGCAAGTGGGTGGTTCTCATTGTCATATTTGGGGGGGGCATGAATGTGGTATTCTCTTTTCTTCTGTATCCCAATGTCTTCTCTTCCCTTTGCTCAGCTCTTGGTTCACACAGACAGAAGCCTGAGTAGCAGCTTGTCAACCCTGTTTTCTGTGGGGGGGGAACAGTTCCCTGTGCTGGAGCTTCCAGTCTGGAGCTGACTGGATGCTCATAGATGCAGGAGGACGTTTAGAGGCTGAGGACTGGGGTGACAGAGGGGAGGCTGCAAGAGAACTTTCTCTAACCACCTCAGCACAGTTTAAGCAAGCTGTGTGTGCCCCTAGGGATTTTTAATCCCCAAGGAATGGACAGCAGTGCTGTGGGTCTCAGTAGAGAAGCCTGGTGTGCATGGTCTGAATTCAACTGTTCATTCAGTGTGATATCTTCATTTTTTCCTGTTCACTCATGTTTTATATGGTCCTTGTGTGATGTATACATGCATGTGTAGATGTGTAGAATGGTGGGTGTTGTACATATAATAACATATACATATAACATGTACATATAACAGATCATGACCTCTGTTGTTGTCCTCTGCTGTTCTTTCCCTTATTCCCTTGAGCCCAGACCTCTCAGGGATCATGAAAATTTCTGTTTTACTTACTTAATCTGGCTGGCCAGTACTCTTGGGATCTCTTCTACTCTCCAAGGTGGATCTTCTGTCTTGTTTTGTTTCCTCTAATTGTTACAACATTCCTATACTCCACAGCCTGGGAAACTTTCTAAGCACAGTTGGCTAAGGAGCCAGGACTCCAGAGCTCCACCTGTCTGTGAATTAGATTGACAGGATGGACATTTCAATGACTGAGTTGCCTATCTCTCATGCCCATGTGTTTCTCTCATTCAGCAAAGGTTAACCTTCTTCTCAACAGTATCCCTGGTGATTTTCTTTATATTATCACTAACTGGTAAATCAAACACATTACTGTATTACAGTGTGCTTCTATGTGTACATACATGTATTTGTTTGTGTTCATGAATTCATGTACATACATGAGTGAGCAGCCCTCCTATGAGAATTCAATCTCCTAATGAACAGGAGCAAAAAAGCCTGGATGAAGGACTGAAGAACCTGCTGAAGCAGAAGGAGATGGTGACCCAGCAAAGGGAAAAGCTGCAGCATCAAATCAGTGTCCCCGAGATGAGGTAGGAGCCCAGCTGGGAGGAGCAGTTAGAACCATGTAGGTCTCCTGTACCTAGATCTCTGTCCTTTTGGGGATTCTCACTTTCTGGATGTCTCTCAGCCACAGTCAAGGAAAGAACACCTTAGGGTATTGTGCTGGTCCAGTCAACAAGAACTTCACCAGGAAACACTGTTTTTTAGTTTTTCTGGGCACTGTTTACGCCTTATTCCCTTCCGAGCTCTCTGGTATCTTCTCAGTATCTGTTTGTTTCTCCCCATAATTCTCCCTTTGGTAGTTCTAAACCTAGCAGGAGGAGGGTTAGTGGTGGAGGATAGGGTGTGCTCCTGCCACTTTACTTTCCTTCCAGAACTTAACCTTTAGAGGGTCTACACTGAGTTTACCCGGTTGCTCAACTCACCTGGTATCTAACCAAGGCCATGCATATCTGTCTTGAACCGTTATGCCGACATTTCTACACTGTTATTTTTTTCCAAAATCTATACCACTGGAGAAATGTGCTGTATGTTCTTGCTCAGTGCAGTGTAGTTCTCAGTTCATCTTCTAGAAGATTCTAAAAACTGAGAAAAAATCCAGGCTCAGGTGCACTCTGACCCTTCTCCCTTGGGAAATGCAGGGAATGCCCTCAGCTGAAAAGTCATGTTGGATTGTCCAGCTGAATAGAACGGATTCAGATCACTAGATGACAGAGCAGGTCCTCACCAGGTTTTCCCCCTAACCACCTTCCTCCTCTAGGTCAGAAAATCTCCAGTCTGAGTCGGAACAGGTCACAGTCCAGAATGAGAGCCTGCTGCAATCAGAGCTGCCACAGCAGGTCTAAGTCTTACAGGCAAGTGAGCCACCATTTCATCCCATCCCCAGCAAAGTTGGCATTGGGGGGACTGGGAGTTCTTGACCTTGGCTTCCAGTATGAATGGATCCTGATTGTTTTCTAGCTGGTGGCCCAGCCAGACTGCTTATTGGTCTGATTTCTTTTTCTTCTCACATAGCAGATCTTGAGAAATCTGAGGAGGCCCAAGAAGTCTAAGATGCCTTGAACCTATGACATTCTACACCCATGGATCAAGGCCTCCTCCTCAAAAGACACCCCCTTATATCTGTGAACTTACCAATGAGGCAAATACCAGCTGACCTCCACGTGATCCATTTCCAAGTATATCCATCAAAAACTGCCCAAAAGGGCCACAAAGAATGCTCTTGAAACAGGTCTCAAACTTACTGATGGTGAGGCCTTGACTCACAAATCTTCAAGGAAACCTGGCTATTCTAGCTTTGAAAATGCTTTTTACAATTGGTGACAGCCTTCTTACCATGTTTCCAAACATGTCCAGTGACAATGTAGGTCTGTGTGGCTAAATCTGCAGAAAGAGAAGGCTGCTTGTTTAAATTTTTCTTTCGTTTTTGGTTGAATTTTGTTTGCTTTGCTTTTGTTAATTTTCTTTGTTACGGTTTGAGGTTCTGATATTTGTTTGTTCTTTGGATTTTTTTGTGTTTTGGTATTTTTAAAGGATATTCACTATTTATATTGACTGCTTCATTTAAGTCCTTATTGAATAAAATGATTATTTTTATTAATACAAAAGTGATTTCCAACTCTACTCTCTTCGAACCAATTTCTTTGTTCGGGTGTGGTGTCTCACTCCAGTGGCCCCAGAACCTCCTGCAAGACCATAACTCTTGAGTACCCAACTTGGGCTGCATAGTGAATTCACAGTCAGCCAGGGCTACACCGGGATGTGAATGTGGATGGTGTTGCCAACTTGGATATGCATTGCATGATGGAAAAAGTATTCATGCTGTATCCTTGTAGTCATATACTTAACCATCCCTAAAATATAACATTCTGTTTACACATTTCATGAAATAATCATGTATGCCAAATTAATGAGAAACACAATAGTATTTCTGTAAAGCCTCTCTGGAAATGAAAACATTTACTAAGGAAATATTAAAGAAATTCATGGCCCGCTTGCCACCAGGGACCATGATAATGTTCTTGCTTGGGCTGCTACCAAGGGCCGTATCCAGTCCATGGCCCTGACACAGATGTGGGGGTCTGTTTTGGTATCGGTGATTCCTCTTACCAGCGAGGTCCTTGCAATCACCTGAAGACTGGGCCACCACCTGTGACCATGTTGGTGTTAAAGGGATGTGCTCACATTGGGGGCATGTGTGTCTTAGAGTGTTGTGCTGATATTCAGGCCCAGAGTGACATCTGGGCAGAAACTGATACTGAGGGCCTTGGCTGGTATAAACGGTGGCCGCTCTTTCATTCCTGGCTGTCCAGACCCGAACAATCACACAGAAACTATATTGATTGCAACATTGTTCAGCCAATAGCTCAGGCACATTTCTCTTAGCTCTTTTCTATTGATCTGTATATTGCCATGAGTCTGTGGCTTACCAATGTTCGGTCCACTTCAGCAGCTATATGGTTTCTCCTTGACTCTGCCTACTCTCTCTCTATATCTCTGTTTGGATTTCCAACTTGGCTTTATTCTGCCCTGCCATAGGCCAAAGCAGATTCTTTATTAGTCAATGGTAATAAAACATATTCACAACATACAGAGGGGAATCTCACATCCGTCTGGGTCCATGTCTCTGCTTCAGTCAGAGTCTGCGTTAATGTCTCATGCTCCTGTTGTCATCAAATCAGGGCAGATTTCTGGAATAGGACCACATCCTGGGGACATGGTGCTCCTGGGTCCATACCAATCTGATTGACCTGCACTGTCAACCAGGGCCCTGGTGACATCCAGACCTAGACTGCTGCCAAAAGCTATGTCTGGATCCAGTGTGCTGCCACAGCCTTGGCCGTGTTGATATCAATGTCTCCTGTTACCACTGAAAGAGGAGAAGTTAACAAAGAGTTACCGGGAGCTGCCCCTCACCAACTGTGGCACTCGGGAGAGTGGGTCCTACACCTGAACTGAGTAGCACAATAGAGTATTGTAGAGTGGTGGTGAAGGTGAGCTGGCCCCGAGGGGGTGAGAGCAGAAGAACTGAGTCCACCCTACTTTGTCCACCTTGTGTCAGCAAAGGTGAGGGAAAGATGTCTGCCTGACCTGAGCATATGCACCTGTAGCTGTGGGAGAGTTGGCCTCTGGACCATGGGAAAAGAGATCTCACCCATGGCAGAAATTGGGGTTGTAATTCCAGTACCTCCCCAGGACAAAACATTAGAGCTCTCCCCTTGTGGTCTGAGTGAAGATAAGTGAGATGTGAGGGCATGGGACGAGGAGAATTGACTTTTCTCCACTCTGCCTGCTGCATTGGAAGAACTAGCTGGGGCAGTGCTGGAGAGCTGGCCTGGGTGGTGAGATGAGAAAAGGTGGTGAGCTAGCCAATCTGCTACCACCTAAGCACAGACCAGGGCTATGAGTTATCCCACCTTATCATCCTCTTCATCTAAGAACTGTTGGAGCATGTGAAGGACCCAGATCTGCAGATCTAAAGCTGAGGATATCAATGACACAAGACATGAACAGGATATTCAAGAAGGGTGTAAATGAACGTCCATTATCTATAGTGTAGAGAAACCAGGGGCATAGAAGTCTTATCAGACCACATGTGTGGACTAAATGGTATACTGTGTGATTACTGGGCCACACAACAGCTTCCTTGACAAGAATTTTGTTTGCTTTTAATTTTGTGTAATGGATATTCTACTGAAAACAATCTAAAGATTTAATAATGTCAATATTAAAATCCCAGTACTTTATATAATTTACAAGGATATAAAAGCATTAAAAATATATGAAATTGCAAAATACTCAGAATAGTCAAACCTAAGTAGAAATAGTAAGGTAGGAGATATCACAATTTCTAATATCTATTTATAGGACAGCATCATGGGAGCAAAACAACATTTTACATTAATGAAAGAGACACACAGACCAATGGAATTACTCTTGAGGACGCATAAAGCAATATAACTACAGCAATGCAATGGTGAAAGACACCTTCAGTTGTTGTGATCCAGCTGCCCTCACTCCCCCTGACCGGCAGCGGAACGTCCTTGTGGTTTGTAATTGACAAGGATGTTTGTGTTCTTTCTGGCCGGTGGGGCTCCACAGAAGGGGTAGAGGTGTAAAAAGTTGCTGAGCAAACTAAAGGTCGCTGTTCTTCCACCTGAAAAGAAGCCTCTGTGTCTCAATCCCAACCCCCCCGCCTGTCTCGGCTATCCAGGCTGCGCTGGCTGCAGCATTCAGTAAATGGTGCTGGGAAAAATAAGTAGTAGAATAAGTTATGTCTTTGCTACCCTAAAGAATATTAGTTAAAATTGATCAAATAGCTCAATGAAAGACCTTAAGAACTAATACTGTTGGAGTAGGAAAGGGAAACCAGATTACCAGGACTTCTTATTGTGATTGCATCATATCTACACACTGCTTTTGGTAGAATAGCCATTTTTACAACATTAATTCATGTGACCCATGAATAAAATGTAAAGACTTTTTCACATACATAGAAAGAAAAGCAACCCACTTAAATGATCTCTTTTATAAGTCATCTTGGTCATGATGTCTCTTTACAGCAATAGAAAAATAACTGAGGCCAGAAGTTAGGTTGAGCCATTTGTAACATGGACCAAAGAAAGGAAGAAACTAAATATCTTCTGGACTGAGAATGAAACAGATGTTTAAAGACTGGAGTCTATATTTGTCACGTGGACATAAATTTTCAGAGACATAACAGAAGATTGCTGGGGAATATCAATCACTAAATTTTGTAAGATATCTTGGTAGAGATAAATCCTGTCAGAATTTTCCTGGAGATGTTTTCTGTGAGAGGTCCTCCACTTAGGGAGAGAACAGCATTGTTGTTCTGTTCAAAGCCTGGGTTGTCTCTGGCAATGACTTCCATCCTGTCCTGTCAGAGTATCCACAAATTCCAAGTTTTCTAGGGCTTTGATCTGAAATTTGTTGCTGCATTTTAGGAGGCTGAGTAAACCCCACTTAGGGAAGGCACACAGCTCTCCCTCACAGGGCCACTCCCGTCAGCCCTCCTGCACCCTTGGGTTGTGTGCAGCTTCCCCTGCAGTCTCCCTCCCTGTGTCACTCAGAGCACAGAAGTACAGAGCTGAGTCCCACAGCTGCACTGAGGACCTCTGCCTGGGGAAGGCGCTGTTGCTCTTCTGGAGAGTGGCGTGGAAAACTTGGTGCTCTTTCCTCTTGTTGTCTGTGGAGCTCCTCAGCAGTAGCTGAGGGGCTTTGACATATTGCACATACCAGAAAAGGAAAAGGGCTGAATCAGTACTCTGATAGGTACAGTTCAGCTTCACAGACAGCCCCTCTGTGACAGTAACCAGGCCTTCTTGCTGGAACTCTGTCTGCCCTGATCCTTGCAAGTCTTATCTGTGCGCTCAACCTCTGTGAGTTCATGTGTGCAGCTGCCCTGGTGTGTCCAGAAAACACTATCTCCTTGTAGTCATCCCCATATATGTCTCTGACATTCTTTTCACCCCTCCTTCCTCGGTCACCTCTGTCCTTGGGAGGAAAGTCTGTAATGTAGATGTCCCATCTGTGGGTGAATGTGTTACAATCTGTTTTTCTCTGCAGCACAGTGTATTCTGGTTCTCTGTGACAATCACCATGTGCTGAAACCACAGAAAGGGGATGACAAAATTGTATTTCAATTTCTAAAAACAGAATATGATGGAGGAGGGTTATCTGTCTATTGTGTTATTTTCACTGGTCAATAAAGAGACTGCCTTGGCCCCTTGATAGGACAGAAAATTAGGTAGGCGGAGAAAACAGAACAGAATGCTGGGAAGAGGGCTATGAGCCAGACGCCATGGAGCCAGCTACCAGGTCAGACATGCTGAATCTTTCCCGGTAAGCCAACACCTCGTGGTGCTATACAGATTATTAGAAATGGGTTAATCAAGATGTGAGAGTTAGCCAGTAACTAACTCTCTAGAGATAATGGGCCAGGCAGTATTTAAATGAATACAACTTATGTGTTATTATTTCTGGGGCTAAGCTAGCCAGCCGTGTGGGAGCTGGGCAGGATGAAAAGCAGGCCTGCCCGCAGCCCCTCACTACAAGAATAAATCATCCTAAATTGTATTGAGTGACTTGAAGCTGACTTTATTATTTTGCGTTTTTAATGTCTACACTATAGTTGGCACTAACCAACCAACAACTGACATGTGTTGTACCGGAACATGTGATTCAGGATGTTAATGGGGCTCCAGGCCCTGTGACAGGTTTGAGGAGAGGCTGTAGGTGCCTGGGGAGCAGTGTGCCCTTGCAACATAGAAGTAGAAAATTCTCCAGGCTTGGTGTCTGTGATGTGCATGGCGAAGTGGTTGGCTTTTGTATCCAATAAAATTATCAGTCTTTCATCCTGCTTTATTTCCATATTTGAAAGACCCCAAAAGAATAGATGGAAAGAAGTAAACTGAGGGCTTAAATCACTGAACTAGAAACAACAAAAATAATTACAAAAAAAATCAACAATAAACAGAGATGGTTCTTGAAACCTGAAGAAAATAAGATTGAAGAATTACAAAGCCTTTTCAAAATCATCTAAGACAAAGACAGAAAATTTGGGATAACTCTAACCAAGAAAGTGAAAGACTTGTATAATAAAAACTAGCAATTAAGGGCAAAATTAAAGAGGAAATCAGAAGATGCAATAATCTCCCATGCTCGTTGATCAGTAGGATTAATGTTGCAAAATGGCTACTCTACCAATAGCAATTATTAATAAAAAGAACAAATCAATAATGTATATATTCTGAATTTTTTTGTGTGTTTTCATACAAAGTTGGAGATTTTTATTTCAATTTCGTATTAGAATTTTGATGGCGATTGTGTTGAATATATAGTATACACTGGAGAAAAGACAGCATCTTCAACAAATGGTGCCAGTACAACTGGATGACTGCATAGATCAAGGACATAAATACAAGATCTGATATCCTAAATCTGACAGAAGAGAAAGTGGAGAAATAGTCTTGAACTCATTGGCACAGAGGAAGACTTTCTGAACAGAACACTGATAGCAGAGGCGTTAAGACCAATGATTAATAAATGGAACCTCATGAAGCTGAGAAACTTCTATATGGTAAAGGACATTATCATTTGGGCAAAGCAGCAGCCTATAGAGTGGGGGAAATCTCTCTATCAATTAGTCATCTGATGGATGATTAATATCTAAAATATATACATTAAAATCTGAACATCAAGAAAACAAAAAACTCAACTCAATCTTGGGATAGAGAACTAAGCACAGAACCCTCAAGAAAACGAAACAAAAATGGCTGAGAAGCCTTTAAAGACATGTTCAACATCTTTAGCCACCAGGGAAATGCAAATTAAAAGTACTTTGAGATTTCATCTTATACCAGCCAGAATGGCCAATATCAATAAAATAAAGCAAGGGCTGTCAATGATGTAGAGAAGGGTGACACTTCTTTATTGCTGGTGGGAATAAACCTTCTCTAGGCACTCTAGTTTCCAAGGAAGCTAGAAACCAATCTACTTCAAGACCTAGCTAAGCCATTCTTGTGTATATATCCCAAATATGAAAATACTTGCTGAGTTATGTTCACTGCTGCTCTATTCATCATAGCTAGAAACTGGTAACAGCCTAGATGTCCACCAACTGATGAATGGATAATGAAAAAGTGATACATTTAGACAATGGAATATTATTCAGCTATTAAAAATCATAAAATTCTCAGGTAAATGAATAGAGTTAGAAAGCATCATCTCAACCGAGGTAACATAGATCCTAAAAGATACTGTATGCCTCCTCTCATATGTAGATGTTAGCTTTTAAGCTTTCTATATATGTGTTATTTTCCAAATTACCACAGAAGTTGGATACCCAGTAAGGGAGTGGGGGAAGGAGAGACTCCCCGAAGGAATAAATGATAGAATATGTTGTTGTGGAGAGACAAGGATACTAGGAGAATTAAAATGGTGCTGCAGCCAGTGCAGCCTGAATAGCCAAGACTGGCTGGGGGTGCCTGGATTGAGACACAGAGGCTTCTTTTCAGGTGGAAGAACAGCAACCTTTACTTTGCCCAGCAACCTTTTATACCTCTACCCCTTCTGTGGAGTCCCACCAGCCAGAAAGAACACAAACATCCTTGTCAATTACAGACCACAAGGAAGTTCCCCTGCCGGTCAGGGGGAGTGAGGGCAGCTGGATCACAGCAAAATGGGAGGAGATGAGTGAAGAGGGTAAAGGAGGGCTGTGGGGAGGACAACTGATTCTAAAGGACGTCTGAGAAACCAATGTGGAAACCGACTACTGTAGAAGATTCCTAAAACACACATATGTTTAAAAGGGATCTAAATGGAGTTACCAAATAACAGTGGAGACAACTAGACATTTTATGCCACCAAGTAAAACCTCCAGTGCCAGGAATGGGTGATACCTTACTGAGCTTTTGACCAAGGAGACCCCATGGAAACCCCCAAATGTATTAGGTTATTTCCAATGCCAGTGATTACTTTCCATAAACTGATAGTAAGGCTCTATTGCTGAAAATAACATTCACTTCTATCATTAAATATGAAATAGCTGAGTTAGTGCCTAATTAGAAATTTTGCCTTTATTGAGTAGCCCTCATGGTAGTAGAAGCTATTCTGCTTGATGCCAAAAGATCAAGGTAATCGGCAATATTACCAAACTACAAACCTGTGACTTACAACAGTAAGACATTCTAGTTTAATAGAGGCACAAATGTTATGGGAGCAACCAGCCACTTTGTGATTCCATGAGATAAAGCTCAGACCTACACTGACAAGGTGGCTTAGAACCCCAAACTGATAGATCACGGTCTTTGGGATGCCTACTACTATTACTCTGATAAAGGAACATAGCAATAAAACATCTCTTGATGGCTGCTGGCTATACCCATAGATCAGCGCCTTGCCTAATCCACACCAGAGAAGCTTCTTCTAGTAGATGGGAAACCCCCAAGTGCACAATGTGTAGAAAGTGACAGACATTGGAGCATTCTGTCCTAAATGGGATGTTTTGATTGAACCCCTCCCCACAAGGCTCAGGGAGGTATGAGGAGAGGAGGCAGAAAACCTCTAAGAGCCAGAGGTGATGCATGACTCCAAGGAAACAGTGACTTCCGGGCACGAGAGGACTGATGTATATATGAACTCATGTAGACTGTGGCAGCAAACAGAAGATTTGCACAGGTTCAATCCTGTAGTCCCAGCACTGAGAGGGGGAAGTGTTTATTTAATTCTTTGAAACTTTCATATATGCATATAACATGCATATTCTGGACATATTCACCAACGCCATCCTTCTCAACTTTCTTTTTTTAAAATATATATTATAATTCAGTGGGTTCAATTTGTGTTGCCAGTATAGGGACTGGAGTTGGGCCTCCACTGAGACATGGTTGACCAAAAGGGTTCCAATTCTTAAACTGACTCTCTTTCCCCAGAAGAGATCAACTGTCAACAGCTCCTCAGAAGCCCCGCCCCCAGAAGGGGAGTTTGCTGGCTGGGGGGGGGGGGGCGAAGCTGTCTACTCAAGGTCCACGGGCTGCGCATGCGTGGGTGGGCGAGGTTGCTGCAGGGGGTGAAGTAGGCCCCTGTTAAGCTTCTGAGCTCCACCAGTGATAGAGTCCCCTCTTCTCCCCAGCCGCCGCCAAGGAGCTGCTGCCTATCCTCCTTCGCCACCTAGGCGCGGAGGTGCTCGGACTTGGCCGCGGGTGAGCCCTTGGAGCCGACCGGTGAGGGCTCAACTTAGTTGAGGGAAGTCTGAGCATGAGGAGCGGTTGCGCGCGTCGGCCTCTCAGCCTCGGTTGCCCTCGGCCATGCGCGAGATCCTAGACCCGGGTAAGGCGAGAGCATCCGTAGCCAGGGTTTGGCGTGGCCACCTATCCCAGCCTCCGTGGATCCGCGGTCTCCTGCCTCAGTGACTCCTGCTGGGACTTTCCTCTGAAGGACAGGTTCTCGGCGGGGACATCGCAGGAAAGAGCACTCTGGTACAGTGGATCAGTCAGGTAAGCACTGCATGCCCTGGCAGTCTTAGGGCATTTTCCCACGCTTTCTCTGGGGATGTGGTGTGGCCAATGCTCAGAAAACTGCATTCAGATCCTCAGCTGGGGCCCTAGTGCATACCCAACTCGAGGGATGTACGAGACAATGTAGAAAACCCTGTTTTCTTCTAGTTGAGAAACTGTCTACCCCCATTCCCACCCCATCTTGCCTCTGAAAGATTGGGTCACATTAAGTTTCTAGACTCTACTGTGAATTCAGGAATTCCCAATGAAAATTGGATTTTAGTGTTCGGTCTTTGCTTTTCTACTCCGTAATGAAGCTATTTTGAGAGTTCATTGCCAAAGTGATGTATCTTTTTTTTTTGCTTACTACCGTCACTCCCTTATCACCCCCATTTATTTCCAGAAGTCGCTCATTCATGTTTTTAAACCATTCCGTTTTCCAGGTCTGGAGAAGTGCTCCAGCTTTTGAAAGTGCATTGTCTGTAGAGGCGTTCCCATGAGCTGAGATGACCTGAGATAAATCGGTGTCATTTTGTACACTTTCATTTCTTGGGGATTTACAGACTGCATTAAACACGTGCCTTCTAAAGTTTTGAGTGCATTCAATTCCCCTGCATTTCGTAGACTGGAGTTATGATGTGATGATGATTCTGTTTTAATTCCCGAAGTGGATCTAGCTTAAGTATCCTTTCATTCATATTGAAACACAATGGTCATGTCATTTCATGTTAATTTCAGATGCATCTCTTTGGCATCTGTTAAAGTTTTCTTTGAAAAATACTGCAAATGATATTTTGATTTCTTTTTTTATTTTTCCATTCAAAAATTTCCACTTCCTCCCCTCTTCCTATTTCCCTCCCACTCCCCCACTCATCCTCCTCCCTCCCCATCCAGTCTTAAGAGAGGGCAGGGAACCCTGCCCTGTGGGAAGTCCAAGACCCTCCCCCCTCCATCCAGGCCCAGGAAAGTGTGCATGCAGTAGAAACAAGTCCCAGTGCCATTATCAATGGCTTCTCAGTCAGCCCCCACTGTCAGCCTCATTCATAGAGTCGGGTTTGATCACATGCTCATTCAGACCCGGTCCAGCTGGATTTGGTGAGCTCCCATTAGATCAGGTACACTGCCTCAGTTGGTGGGTCAACCCCTCGCAGTCCTGACTTCCTTGCTTGTCTTCTCCCTCCTGCCTTTCAACTGGACCTTGGGAGCTCAGTCCGTTGCTCTGATGAAGGTCTCTGTCTGTACCTCCCTCCGTGGCAGGACGAAGATTCTATGGTGATATTCGAAATAATCATCAGTGTGATAGTAGGGCAAGGCCAGTTCAGGTAACCCTCTCTTCTGCCGTCCAAGGACCTAGCTGGGGACATCCCCGTGGACACCTAGGATCTCCTCTAGAGCCAAGTCTCTTGCCAACCCTAAAATGGATCCCTTAATGTAGGTATCTTCTTCCCTGCTCCTATATCCACCCTTCCTCCATCTCCTCCCTCCCACTCCCCCAAGCTCTTGCCAGTCCTTCCCTTCTCCTTTCCCTCTCCCCCTCTCCCCTTCCCCCAACCTCAACCCTATCCCTTCCCCCACCACTATGCTTAAATCTTTTGCCCTGCAATCTTGTTTGCTTCCAATTTCCAGGGGAATCTATATATGTTTTTCGTTGGGTTCACCTTGTTATTTGGCTTCTCTGGGCTTGTGAACTAGAGGTTTAATGACCTTGGTTTATGGCTAGAGTCCACAAATGAGTGAGTACATACCATATTGATCTTTTTGGGTCTTGGTTATCTTACTCAGAATAGTGTTTTCTATTTCCACCCATTAGCATGCAAAATTCAAGATGTCATTGTTTTTTTTTTACTGCTGAGTAGTACTCTAATACGTATACTTAATATATACATATTTTCATATATATATATATATATATTCTTTCTTTATCCATTCTTCCATTGAGGGGCATTGTTTCCAGGTTCTGGCTATTACAAATAATGCTGCTATGAACATAGTTGAACAAGTGCTTTTGTAGTATGATTGGGTATCTCTTGGGTATATTCCCAAGAGTGGTATTGCTGGATCCTGAGGTAGGATGATTCCGAACTCCCTGAGAAGCCGTCACACTGATTTCCAAAGTGGTTGCACAAGTATACATTCCCACCAACAATGGATGAGTGTCCTCCTAACTCCACATCCTCTCCAGCATAGGCTATCATTAGTGTTTTTGATTTTAGACATTCTGACGGGTGTAAGATGGTATCTCAAAATTGTTTTGATTTGCATTTTCTGATAGATAAGGAAGTTGAACATGACCTTAAGTGTCTCTTGGCCATTTGAACTTCTGTAGAGAATTCTCTGTTCAGTTCAGTACTCGATTTTTTAATTGGGTTAATTAGAAATTTAAAGTTAATCAAATTTTATTGATTTTTTTCCATTTATTTATTTTTTATTTATTAAAAATTTCTACCTCCTCCCCACCTCCCATTTTCCTACCTCTCCCCCCACTGCCCATCCCCCTCCCTCTCCAGTCCTAAGAGAGGGCAGGGTTCCCTACCCTGTGGGAAGTCCAAGGTTCTCCCCCATCCAAACAGGTCTAGGAAGGTGAGATTCCAAACAAACCAGGCTACCACAAAACCAGTCCATGCAGTAGAATCAAAACCCAGTGCTATTGTCCTTGGCTTCTCAGTCAGCACTCATTGACAGCCACATTCAGAGGGTCCAGTTTGATCACATGCTCCATCACTCCCAGTCCAGCTAGCCTTGGTGAGCTCCCATTAGATCAGTCCCACCGTCTCAGTGGGTGGACGCACCCCTCACGGTCCTGATTTCCTTGCTCATGTTCTCTCTCCTCCTGCTCATCATTTGGACCTTGGGAACTAAGTCCAGTGCTCCAACGTGGGTCTCTGTCTCTAGCTCCATCCATTGCCAGATGAAAAGGTTCTGTGGTGATATGCAAGATATTCATCAGTGTGGATATAAGACAAGGCCAGTTCAGGCACCCTCTCATCTGCTGCCCAAGGAACAAGCTGGGGACATGTCCTTGGACACCTTGGAACCCCTCTAGAGTCAAGTCTCTTGCCCACCCTAAAATGGCTCCCTTAATTAAGGTATCTACTTCTCTGCTCCCATATGCATTCTTCTTCCATCCTAACCATCCCTTTCCCCCAAGCTCTCCCAAATCCTCCCCTTCTCCCTCCAATCTCCTCTTACACCCACCGCACCCCCGTGCACCCAACTTTTACCTGGTATCTTGTCTACTTCCAATATCCAGGAGGATAACTATATGATTTTCTTTGGGTTCACCTTCTTATTTAGCTTCTCTAGGATCACGAATTACAGGTTCAATGTCCTTTAATTATGGCTGGAATCCACTTATGAGTGAGTACATACCATATTCCTCTTTTGGGGTCTGGGTTATCTCACTCAGTAAAGCGTTTTCTATTTCCATCCATTTGCATGCAAAATTCAAGATGTCATTGTTTTTTACCACTGAGTAAAACTCCAATATGTATATGTTCCACACCTTCTTTAACCATTTTTCTATTGAGGGGCACCTAGGTTGTTTCCAGGTTCTGGCTATTACAGATAGTGCTGCCTTGAACATAGTTGAACAAATGCTTTTGTAGTATGATAGGGTATCTCTTGGGTTTATTCCCAAGAATGGAATTGCTGGGTCCTGAGGTAGGTTGACTCCCAGTTTCCCGAGAAACTGCCACACTGATTTCCAAAGTGGTTGCACAAGTTTGCATTCCCACCAACAGTGGATGAGTGTTCCCCTCTCTCCACATCCTCTCCAGCATAGGCTATCATTGGTGTTTTTGATTTTAGCTATTCTGACAGGTGTAAGATGGTATCTCAAAGTTGTTTTGATTTGCATTTCCCTGATTGCTAAGGAGGTTGAGCATGACCTCAAGTGTCTTTTGGCCATTTGAAGTTCTGTTGAGAATTCTCTGTTCAGTTCAGTACCCTATGTTTTAATTGGGTTAATTAGAGTTTTAATGTCTAGTTTCTTGAGTTCTTTGTATGTTTTGGAGATCAGATCTTTGTCTGATGAGGGGTTGTTGAAGATCTTCTTCCAATCAGTAGGGTGCCTTTTTGTCTTAATGACAGTGTCCTTTGCTTTACAGAAACTTCTCAGTTTCAGTAGGTCCCATTTATTCATTGTTGCTCTTATTGCCTGTGCTAATAGGCTTCTACCTAGGAAGTGGTCTCCTGTGCCCATGTCTTGTAGACTACTTCCCACTTTCTCTTCTATCAGGTTCAATGTGGTCAGATTAATATTGAGGTCTTTAATCCATTTGGACTTGAGTTTTGTGCATGGTGATAGATATGGATCTATTTTCATTCTTCTACAGGTTGACATCCAGTTATGCCAGCACCATTTGTTAAAGATTCTTTATTTCTTCCATTTTATACTTTTAGAACCCTTGTTGAAAATCAGGTGTTCATAAGTTTGTGGGTTAATATCTGGGTCTTCTATTCGATTCCATAGGTCGACTTCTCTGTTTTTATGCCAATACCAAGCTGTTTTCAATATGTAGCTCTGTAATAGAGTTTGAAGTCAGGGATGGTAATGCCTCCAGAAGTTCCTTTATTGTATAAGATTGTTTTGGCTATCCTGGGTGGGGTTTTTTTTTGCCATATAAACTTGATTATTGTTCCCCGAAGGTCTGTGAAGAATTTTGATGGTATTTTGATGGGGATTACATTGAATCTATAGATTGCTTTGGGTAGAATTGCCATTTTTACCATGTTGATCCTCCCGATCCAAGAGCAAGGGAGATCCTTCCATTTTCTGGTATCCTCTTCAATTTCTTTCTTCAAAGACTTAAAGTTCTTGTCAAATAGGTCTTTCACTTTCTAGGTTATAGTTACCCCAAGATATTTTATGCTATTTGTGGCCATCGTGAAAGGTGATGCTTCTCTGATTTCCCTCTCTGCTTCTTTATCCTTTGTCTATAGGAGGGCAACTGATTTTTTGGAGTTGATCTTGTATCCTGCCACAGTACTAAAGGTGTTTATCAGCTTTAGGAATTCTCTGGTAGAGTTTTTGGGGACGTTTATGTACACTATCATATCATCTGCAAATAATGAAAGTTTAAATTCTTCCTTTCCAATTTGAATCTCCTTGATCCCCTTATGTTGTCTTATTGCTATTGCTAGAACTTCAAGTACTATATTAAAGAGGCATGGAGAGAGTGGACAGCCTTGTCGTGTTCCTGATTTTAGAGGAATGGCTTTGATTTTCTCCCCATTTAATTTGATGTTAACTGTCGGCTTGCTGTTAATAGCTTTTATTATATTTAGGAATGAACCTTGTATCCCAAATCTCTCCAACACCTTTATCATAAAGGGGTGTTGAATTTTGTCAAATGTTTTTTCAGCATCTAATGAAATAATCATATGTTTTTTTTCTTTCAGTTTATTTATATGATGGATTACATTGAAAGATTTTCGTATGTTGAACCAGCCCTGCATCTCTGGGATGAAGCCTACTTGATCATAATGGATAATTTTTCTAATGTGTTCTTGGATTCGGTTTGCAAGTATTTTATTGAGAATTTTTGCATCGATATTCATGAGTGAGATTGGCCTGTAATTCTCCTTCTTGGTTGTGTCTTTGTGTGGTTTTGGTATCAGGGTAACTGTAGCTTCATAAAAAGAATTTGACAATGACTCTTCTGTTTCTATATTGTGAAATACTTTAAGGAGTATAGGTATTAGCTCTTCTTGGAAGTTGTGATAGAATTCTGCATTGAAACCATCTGGCCCTGGGCTTTTTTTGATAGGGAGGTTTTTGATAACACCGTCTAATTCTTCGTGTCTAACAGGTCTATTTAAAGTGTTCACCTGATCTTGGTTCAACTTTGGTATATGGTACTTATCTAAATATATGTCCATTTATTTTACATTTTCCAATTTTGTGTCATACAGGCTTTTGAGTAAGATCTAATGATTCTCTGAATTTCCTCTGTGTCTGTGGTTATGTCCCCCTTTTCATTTCTGATCTTATTAATTTGCGTATTCCCTCTCTGCCTTTTGATTAGTTTGGAGAGGGGTTTGTCAATCTTGTTGATTTTCTCCAGGAACCAGCTTTTTGTTTCATTGATTCTTTGGATTGTTTTTTGTGTTTCTGTTTTGTTGATTTCAGTCCTCAGTTTGATTATTTCCAGTCTTATACTCCTCCTGGGTGAGTCTGCTTCTTTTTTTTCTAGAGCTTTCGTTTGGGAAAGTTTTCTTCTATAATTTTGTTGATATATTTTCTGGGCCTTTGATCTGCAATTCTTCTTCTTCTACTCCTATTATTCTTAGGTTTGGTCTTTTTATTATGTCCCAGATTTCTTGAATGTTTTGTGATGAGAATTTGTTGTATTTGCTGTTTTCTTTGATCAGAGCGTTTATTTTCTCTATGCCATCTTCAGAATCTGAGATTCTTTCTTCTATCTCTTGTATTCTATTAGTTATGCTTGATTCTGTAGTCTCTGTTCGTTTACCTAGATTTTCCATATCCAGCTGGCCCTCAGTTTGTGTTTTCTTCATTGCCTCCTTTTCAGTTTTCATTTCTTGAACTGTTTCCATTACCTGTTTGATTGTTTTTTCTTGGTTTCCCAGGGTATCATTTACGGATTTACTCATTTCTTCAAACTTTTTGTTATACTTCTTTTCCATTTCTTTAAAGCAGGTTTCATGACTCTTAATTTAAAAAGAATCACATCCAATTTTATTCTAATTCTCCAAAATGTATACCAAACATATTAATTGCTTCTAAAATATATGTCACCCTTCATATAACGGTCATTACATCTTCCATTTATTCCCCCCCCCCCGCCACTTTTCTTTAGAGTTCTTTAATATTGGTTTGCCCAGTTAAGAGTCTGTGACATAATCATCTGGTTAAATTTCTTTTCAGTATTTTTCTTTTCAATATTTATGACCAACACTGGCTTCTAAAAGAAAGACGTTTGATCTTCCCAGCCACTTTTTAGGGTGAGAGTGACTGTTAACCCATTACCACGTGAGCTAGTGTAGAATCAATCTCAGCATCTGGTCTTGAATCTCTAATCAAACTGTTACAACTGTTCATCTTTCAGCTTCGTCTGGGGCCATGTTCAACTTATTGGCAAACACATTAATGCTGACACGCTGGTAGATACAATAAAACTCTCAAATATGATGAGATGGACATTTTCCATGATGTCCTCACAACATAAAGAAGTGATTCTTTTTCTCTCAAAGCATGAGGAATAGAATATAAAGTAGTGATACTCAGCCTTCCTAATGCCGTAACCATCACCTACCTACATGTAGCCCTCTGTAGCTCTGACCTAGAGTGTCCTAACCTCAGTCATCTGTAGCCACCACCTATGGTGCCGTCTAATCACAATCCTCTGTAGCCATTAACTACACTGTTCCATCTTACAACCCTCTGTAGACATCACCTACAGTGTTCTGTCTAACCACAGCCATCTGTAGACATCACCTACAGTGTCCTGTCTAACCACAGCCATCTGTAGCCATTACCTACAGGGCTCTATCTAATTACAGGCATCTCTAGTTATCAACTATAGTGCTTGTTACATCCCCTGAAATAATCTCTATTTGCAGACTCAGGAAATGGAAGGAAGTTTTCTAACTCCCCCTTGCTAGTGGATTAACAGTCAGACTACAGCCAGCTGGTGCCAAGCTTTTCGGCCAAATATGTGGTGCTTTTTATTCAAGACAAAGGAGCCTTTCTAGTACTCTGAATATTTATGTTTCCCTTACAAGCAAGAAGTACTCGGAATTCCTATTTATGCAAAGTCTCACTAAGGTTGGGTTTTGTGGTGCTGTCCTGAAACCCTGCTGCCGAGACAGGGGATTGCTTTGAATTCCAAAAACTCTGAAGTACAAATTGAGACCCTATCTTAAAAAAATAAAAAGGAGCCGGGCAGTTGGTGGTGCGTAGCTTTAATTCTAGCACTCAGGGGCAGGGGCAGGGGCAGGCAGATCTCTATGAGTTCCAGACCAGCCTGGTCTACAGAGAAAATTCCAGGGCAGCCAGGGCTACACAGAGAAATCCTGTCTCAAAAAAAACCATAATAAATAAATAAATAAGTGCCAATCTGTAGTTGATGAACATTTTCAACTTTCTGCATCTTAAACAATTTTTATGGTGAAAACTTAGAAGTTTTATTTAATCTTGCTCTTTTTATTCTTTCTATTGAGAGCTCATCCAGTTTTATAGCAAATCAAATTAAACCGTTGCAGAAAGGATGACCTAAGGTCTCTTAGCCCATTACACACCCATCCCCATTGAGCCAAGGCAACCCTAGACGAATGTCAGTCAGTCAAGGATCTGAATCGTAGAAATCCCTCACCCAACCTGTGCTATGATAAAACCCCCACCTCAACTGAGCTTGGGGCTTTCTGATCCTGCCAATGTGTTGAACACATGGAGATTCCAAGTTCGAACTTAAATAGAGGCTCTTTGCTTTTACATATGGGACTAGGTCTCCTTGTTGGTTTCTGGGAGACTCTGGAATCTGGCCATAACAAGACAAGGTCAACTTGAACTTCATTTTAATACTTGAAAAGTAATATTGGTCCTTTTATTGCTAGCGTTTACATTGTACTAGGCATCATAAGTCACCCAGAGCTGTACTAAAGTGTGGGAAAGGCTGTGTTTAGGTTCTTTGCAAATACATCATCATTTGACACAAAGGACATCACCATCTATGTTGAGGGATCTGAATTCTACAAGGGTTTTCTTGCTGAGTCAGCTCCCTGCGGGTGGGACTAAGACAGGGTGAGCTGTGTGGAAATGCACCTTTTACCCAATGTCATGTCCACGATAGTGAACTCTTCCCACAAAACATCTTAAGTCCACTCATACGCACCCATCACCTATTGAAGGTTCCTACTTCTCAACACATGAACTTTGGGGGCACAGTTAAACCACATTAGGCCCTATCCTTTGTGACTTTGTTTAAGCTTTATAATCTCTTCAAAGTATCCAATTCCAAAGTTACATGGGTATTCAAGACTCCTTCAACACATGGAGTTGGGAGGAACACAAACTGATCAAGTCATTGAAGGGCTTTGTCTCACTCAGCCCACACCACTACACCCATGCTTCCTCCTGGCATTAAGGGTGAACAAACTGGCTCTCTTGCTGGCTTTAGAACCCCAAGGATTCTTCTATAGACCACTAATAGTTTCCCCCTCACTTTTACACAGCCCTTGGATTCTTAGTCACAAACTACTTCTCCATGACACCTCACTCCCTGCTTGACCATTAAGACTCCCAGCCCCAACCTGTTCAACACCCCCACTTCCCATTGTCACCATCATTTTAAATGTTGGACCACACATCTTACCTACTCTCCATCTGTGCCTGGGCTTCGTGCTGGCTGAGGTTATTTGTTTCATTCAGGGTTGGTCTTCATCATCTCAATGCACGCTTTTCCAGTGAGGTGACAGAAACTCACGGCTGTCTTCAAAGGTGAGCTGCCAATGGGACATTAACTGGCACACTGTATCTGGTCTGAACCAACAAGTGACTTCTACTTTCTCCACTAGGAAACTAACTTGCTGTCCTCACCCGTCTTTCTGACTGCTGACTTTGCACTGCTCCTCAGAATCCATTATTATTTCTTATCTCTTTCTTGTGTGCTTAGAACACGCTGAAGTCAGCGCATTCAAATTCATAAATTTAGACCTCAAGGGCATTTTCTGTGAAAGACCAAGGTTTATTGAAATAGCAGAATAATAACAATATTGCACATGGTTTGAAACTTTGCTTTAAAGAGAAACTGATGGAGTGTCTGCCATGAGGACACTTCAGGACTTCAGAACTCTTACCACAACCCACATGACACTGGTAGTCTAAGTAAGTCTTAAGTCTTCTGATGATGTCCTTACACTCAGAAACCCACACTTAAACAAAAATCTACATGTTTGTTTTCCATATACATTGCTGATGTACAACTGTTAAGAATTTTACATGACAACATGCTTATCTTCTCCAGGGTGCTACTGTGTTCTGTCTGGACACACCTCAGACCTCTCATTCTTGTCTACTTGAACACAGTCTTGGGCCTGGCAGAGACCAGGAAGGGACAGACCTGTATGTGATATGATCTAACGGTCTCTGCAGCAAAAATCTGTAGATGGCATTCCTCAAGAGGACGACTCAAAGGTAATTCTCGAAAATGAGTATAATAGTGTTATTGAGCATATGAATTCCCGTGTTCAAACTCCAGCACTCTCCTTTAGTGGCTACAAATAAATGACCCTGTGTTTCTCTGCCAAATGCGATGACAATTGTGTTGATTAGTTTTTATCAACCCAACACACCAGAGAGCCATCTAAGAACAGAAAATCTCAGTTGAGGAAATACTGTAGGCAGGTCTGTGGGGCCTTTTCTTGATTGGTAGCCTGCATGTAATAGACATTCCTACTCCGTCCTGATGTGTGAACCCTGTTCCCATAGGACTTTGTTTACTGTCCTGGGAGAAGTACCTCCCCAGTCAAGGGATGCTATGGGCAGATAGTTCATGCCAAACAATGCGGCTTAGTGAACTTAAGGGCATTATGTGAGCATCCCCATTTGGTCATGAGACCTTCTGTATCCTGAGCACACCAGATGATAATGATGAGAACTGTTTTGAATGTTTTTCACTGTTTCTCTGTTCCCGCTTTGAACTCTTGAGTTATCCAGAAATAATCTCCCCAGAATGTCCGTAAAGGCATCCTTAAACAGTATAACCTCAAGTTTGACTTCAATTCCTCAACAATGGGTCACTAATAGTAATACTGATTGATACAGGAGGACTTATACCACCATGGGAAGTTCTATTCCTAGGCTCACAGTCTTGAGAAAAAAAAAGCTGAGCAAACTATGGAAAGCAAGTCAGTAAGTAGCCTTCCTTGAAGGGTTCTGACTCAGTTCCTGCCTCCAGATTCCCACCTTAAGCTTCTGCCCTGACTTCCTTCAGTGATGGGGTGTGACCTGAGACAGAGTTCCGAAAGGAAATAAACACTTTCCAAGTTGCTTTTGGTCATGATGTTTTATCACAGCAACAGACACTCCTAAATAAGACAACAAGAATGATGTTCATGATGATGAACAATAATGATGATGTTGCTTAGCGAGGTTCTATGCACATTAAGATGAATTAATACACAGAACAACTTAGAACTGGACCCTAACTCTATAAGAACCCATCCAGCACAGCTCATTAAGCCACACGTTGTTGTTGTTGTTTTTTTTTCATTTGAACAGAAGTGTCGCACATCCTTCCCATTGGGTGACAGATAAATTTTTAGGTGATCTCCACTCTCTCAACCTAAGGAACATTGTAACATGAGGGCCTGCTTGTTGGGGTTTCTGTCCTGCCTGGTTTCTGCAGTCATTTAGGTCCCAAGGAAAATCACACAGAGGTCTACATAAGTTATAAACTGGTTGGCCCATTAGCTCAGGCTTTGTATTAGCTCTTATAACTTATATTAATCCATTATTATATATGTTAGCCACATGGCTCAGTACCTTTTCAGTGGGGCAGGTTACATCCTGCTTCTTCAGTGTCTGGACAGGAGTGCAGGAAAAGCTTCCTTCTTCCCAGAATACTCCTGTTCTCATTGCCCCACCTCTACTTCCTGTCTGGTTTTTCCACCTATACTTCCTGCCTGGTTATCAGCCAATCAGCATTTATTTAAAATATAATTGACAGAATATGGAATTGCTTTAACTCTGAGAGTGAGCGTGCAGCACATAAACTCTTTTTATCTGAGTTATGGCTAAATCTGTCAGGCAGAGCACTGTGCAGCCTGGAAACATCTCTGTGTATGGCGGCAGAAATCCGGCGTGCTCTCCTGCTTGTGCACACCTAGTAAACCAGATCCCACCGCCTGCCCTGGTAGGGAGCACTGAGTCACAGGCATGATCTCAGCCAGTTTCCTCCCAACCCTAGTGAGCACAGAAACACCCGGGTCCCACAAATGTCATTGAAATGCTTTATAGCCAGAGATCACACTGGCGGCACAGCCCAGGAAGCTGCATTTTAAAAGGGCGCGGATTTTTTTTTTTTTGGTATAGCTGCAGAGTCAGGAAATTCTCTCTGAAGCGTGCCACCAGCAAACAGCAAAAAAGCTGTGTTAAATTCTCTCTCTCTCTCCTTTTCAAGCCCTCTCAGGTTTTTAAGTGGATTTAGTCCATCACGTGGGGTGCCCAAGCATTATCAAACTGACCATGAACATTCTTAAGCAAGATTATCCTAGACAGTGTTTCTCAAACTCCCTAATGCTATAACTGCAGTGCTGTAGTGCTGGTGTGGGAGAATTTTCTGTATTCTGTCAATCATGTATTTTAATAAAATGCTGATTGGCCAGGCAGGAAGTATAGGCGGGTCAACCAGACAGGAAGTAGAGGCGGGGCAATGAGAACAGGAGAAAGCTAGAAAGGAGGAAGCGCATTCCTCCATTCCTGCCCAGACCACCGAAGAAGCAACATGTGAAATGCCCAGCTAGAAAAGGTACTGAGCCATGTAGCTTACGTAGATAAGAATAATGGGGCAATATGTGTTATAAGAGTTAATAAGTAGTCAGAGCTAAGGGCCAATCAGTTTATAATCTTATAGAATCCTGTGTGTGATTTTCTTTGGGACTTGTCGGCTGTGGGGTACCAAGCAGGACAGAAACCCCAACAAGCTGGCCACTCATGTTACATAGTGCCATTTTATTTTGTATTTTATTTGATTTGTAATTTGTAATATAAATTGTATATTGTAATATATATTGTATTTATATGATTTATATACAATTTATATTAAATTGTATCCTAGTAGATAAAGCTTGCCTGAGGATCTAAGAGTAAAACAGCCTCACTGGTTAGTCTTAGAGACCAGGAAGTGGTAACACACATTATTTCAGTAGCCACACTAGTTTGCCATAGAAACTGGGTGGTGATTGCCTTTAATTCCAGCCCTAGAGAGGAATATAAGACAGGAGGAGACAGTTCTCACATACAGTCTCAATCTGAGATTCCTGGAGGCAGGGGTCGCTATTTCAGACTGAGGTCAGGGTAAGAGCCAGTGACTGGCTGTTTTGCTTTTTGGATCTTCAGATTGAACCCCAATTTCAGTCTCTGAGTTTTTATAAATCAGGCTGAGTTTTTATAAATCAGGCATCATGTGACCCTTTAATATAGTTCCTCATGTAGTTATGGTGACCCCTAACCATAAAATTATTTTCATTGCTACTTCATAACTGTATTTTTTTTATTTGTTTGCTTTTTGAGACAGGGTTTCTCTGTGTATCAGTCCTGGCTGTCCTGGAACTATCTTACTCTGTAGACCAGGTTGGCCTCAAATCCACAGAGATCTGCCTGCCTCTGCCTCTCAAGAGCTGGGATGTGCCAGCACCAAGTATGTGCCTCCACCACCGGGCTATAACTGTAATTTTATAGAGGAATGGTCTCTCAGTTTCTAAAGCCATTGGAGATATGTGTTTTCTAATTGTCTTAATGCACAGATTGAGAACCACCACTCTACAGTGTTTATAGACCAGGATTTTCTTTTGTACTTTATTTATTTTTGAGATTATTATGTAATTGTATTTTTCCCTTTTTCTTCCTTCTTTCAAACCTTCCCATATACCTCTCTTTTAAATTTGTGCCCTCTTTTTTCATTGTTATTGCATGCATATAGTGTATGGATATACATATATATTCCTAAATATAACCTGCTCAATTTGTATAATGCTGCTTGTGTGTATGATTTCAGAATTGATCATTTGATATTAGATAAGCAATTGGTGTCTCTTCCCCTGGGAGACTCTATTTCTCCTGCTTCCAGCAATTCCTCAGTTGTCTGTAGTTCTTTGCATAGGGTAGAGACCTTGGGGTTTTTTTCCTGTCCACTTTGGCAGGTCCATGTGTGTCATCCTTGTTTAGCTCACACTTGGGCAGTCATATTGGTGAGAATTTATGGGTGTAAATTCTGACCTTACTAGGTGACCCAGTCTCACATCAAACTCTCTGCTCCTATTGCTCTTACAATCTTTCCATCCCCCTTTTCACAATGTTCTCTGAGCCCTAGGTGCAGAAGTGTTTTTGTAGATGTATTCATGGGGACTGGGCTCCACAACTCCGTATTTTGATTGATTATAGTATTCTGTAGTGGTCTCTGTGTGTTGCAAAGTTTACTTGGTGATGGTATAAGACTGCACTTATCTGTAGGTATAAGGACAAATACTGAGGTTGTTGTTTAAAATTATGCTGGTTTAATGAAGTAGTGGATATAGATTCTTCTCCAACATACACGACTTCACTAGCACTTAGTAGTTCACTGTGTTTCCAGGACCAGGCATGACTCCCTCTTATTGAGAGGATCTCAAGTCCATTGAGGGAGCTGTTGGTTACCAGTAAGATATACATGCCACTAATGCACCCGAGGTTATTGTGCCATGCTAGTAGTTAACATGGTTCATAGGCATCATAGCTGGGTAGGACTGTTGGTTGCCTCCCTGTTTTGGAAGCTTGCATGGTGCCTTTTAGTACCATGAAAGATACTCATCAGGGAGGAGGAATTAAAGACAATTTCCAGCTCAGCAGGTCTCTGGGCCATGTTTCTGAAGGGTATGGTGTCTTCAGCAAAAGGACTTACCATTCAGTTCTAGAGGGCAACCTAGGGCAACAGCAATAGACTGTATGTCTTAGGAATCTCTTGGACAGCCTTGACCAACAAAAGAGGGATTCTCATGTCTGGTGTTGGGTTTTTGCTATGTGAGCTTTGACTCTTGGAGAGGGCATTGTCAGTACAGATGACAAAAGTTCATCAAACCTAGCCTGGTGGTGGTGGCACACGCCTTTTATCCCAGCACTCGGAGGTAGAGACAGGCGGATCTCTGTTAGTTGGAGGCCAACTTGATCTACAAGAGCTAGTTCCAGGACAGGCTCCAAAGCTACACAGTGAAACCCTGTCTCAAAAAACCAAAAAAAAAAGTTCATCAAAACAATATATGTATATTATAAACAGAATTATGCATATTATAAGCTTGTTTTTAAGAGAATAGTTAATACCATGATGCCTTGCTGGGTGGCGGTGGGGCACGCCTTTACTCCCAGCACTTGGGAGGCAGAGGCAGGCTGATTTCTCTGAGTTCGAGGCCAGCCTGGTCTACAAGAGCTAGTTCCATGACAGGCACCAAAAGCTACAGAAAAACCTTGTCTCAGAAATCAAAAAAAAATATCATGATGCCTTATGGAATTTTCAGAATCCTTATTGTTAGTTTACGCTTCTCCCTTCTTCCATATTTGCCTCTTTCCCTAAAGAGCATTTCCTTCCCATCTCCCCATCAGATCATTCACTTGTACCCTGCTATTCCCCTTTACTCTCTCCTACCTTCTGCCATATTTACCTTCCTCCCCTACTTCCCTAAGATCCCCCCTTTCCCATTTCCTTGATGTGCTCACTCATACTCTCCTATTTCCCTCTTTATCACTTTAAAACCCTCCTATCCTGACAATGGTCTCATTTATCTCTCCTTGTTTCCCTAGTTAACTACAGGTTATATGCTCACATCTGATGATTTGGAGTTAGGGACCTCAGTGAGGGAGAACACGCAATGTTTGTATTTCTGGGCCTGAATTACCTTGTCCAATATAATCTTTTCAAGTTCCACCATTTTACCTCAAAGTTCATAATTTCATTTTTCTTTACAGCTGAATAATAGTATTCCATGGTGTACATGTACCACATTTTCATTCTCCATTCACAGGTTGAAGGACATTTAGGTTGTGTCTGTGTCCTGGCTATTGCGTTAAGAGCAACAATGAACATGACTGAATAAGTATCTATGGAGTAGGGTGTTTGGTCCTTTGCACACATACCAAGGAGTGATATAGCTGGGTCATATCGAAGATTTATTTTTAGCTTTTATAGAATTCTCCACTGATATCTACTGTGGCTGCACCAGTTTACAGTCCCTTCAATGGTGAATGAGTGTTGCCTCCCATCCTCTCCAGCTTTGTTATTGGTCCTTTTGTCCATCTTTTTTAATATTTTGTCTTGAGTAAGATGAAATCTTCAAGTTTTTCTGATTTGCATTTCTCTAATTGCCAGGGATGATGGACATTTTTTTGAGATATTTCTTGGCCAATATTTCTTTTGAGAACTCTCTATTCAGGTCCCAGACTCATTTTTGAATGAGTGATTTGCTTTTGTCTGTTTTTTTCAGTTATTTAAATATTATGGATATTAATATTCTGTCAGCTGTACACCTATCAGATTCCTTCCCATTCTGTGGCTCCCTCCTCACTTGGTCGATTGCTCCTTTTTCCTATAATCTTTCGCTGCTTGTATGTATTCTGCTGGAAAGTATTGTGAATATATCCTTATCAGGAATGTTGGCTGTAGTTTTCTTTCCTGTTGATGCTGTGTCTTTACCTGGTTTGAGTTCTAGAGTGATACTATCTGCATTGAAGGAGGTTGAGAGTGCTCCTGTTTCTGATTTTTGGAACACTTTAAGAGGACTGGCTGTAGATCTTCTTTGAATGCATGGCAAAACCCTGCTGTGGCTCCATCTGGATCCAGACTTGTTTTAGCTGAAAGGCTGTCTGATACTACTTCAATCTCTCATTTGTTATAGGGTTGTTCAGGTTGCTGACTTCTTTTTGGTTTAATTTTGGTGATTTGCCTAAATCTAGAAATTCATACACTTCTTTTAGATTTTCAAGCTCAATGGAAAACAGATTTTAAAATATTTTCTTAGAATATACTGAAATTCTTTGGTGTCCAATATAATATTTCCCCATTCATTTCCAATTCTGTTAATTTGGATATTCCCTTTCTTTAGGTTACTTGGTGCAGGGTTCTCTGTTACTACTTCAGCCGGCGGAATAATGCTCCAGGGGAAGTAAAAAGTAAATTTGGTTCAGCACAACTCAGTGGGTGGTATTGGTTCAAACTCCAAGAGTCTGATGCTGGGCCGTTTATTTTAGGCATATTAGTATAGTACAGTTTGTAATCCAATCCTGTGTGCACACAATTCTTAAGACATGACCACATCGGAACCCTGTTAAAATACAAGTGACATCTTCCATAAAGATGGGTTCTACAGATTAACTGAGGAACAGGCAGGCTCAAGGCACACAAGCATGGACAGTAACTTTTATTGGTTGATAATAAGTAATCCACCAACGCACAAGAACTAGAGAGCACTTATTGAAAGCAAAATATTTAGAGAAAACAGACATTCAGATAAAAATCATAAAAGACCTGTAATAAGAGTAAGTGCATTTCAAGGAAAACACAGACTCGTTTTAACTTATAGAACCAGCTAAAGCCTTAAAAAAAAACTTTAAGTGGAAATTGAAACATAAACATTCTGTAAAAGACGGTTGTCTTTTCCTGAGCAGACTAAAGCTGCAGATGTGAGGGGGGATGAGAGTGGGAGCCCTAACGGGCGTTTGCTCCCTTTCTACACACTGCTTCCCCTGCTTCCCCATCTTCATGCTCCTGTTGGAAGATACCCAGAGATGCCAGACCGGAGCCACGGATACAGGAACTGAACCTCCGCTTCACCTGCTGTTTGCCATCAGTATCAACCGCATGCTTGGGGAAGCTTTCTGAGAACGCCCTCTCTTTAGCCTGTCAGAGAAACTCTGTATTGGCGTGTTCCCTCCTGATACAATCACACTGCCCTGAGACCTGGCCTGATGTCAATGTCACACAATCCCACACTTGTAGTGAAGACAGGACTGACTCCCAGCATTGTGTTCCCAGATAACACCTTTACATTTGAAGGGTCAAATGTTCCTTCGGGAATTTTTAGCCGCTCTGCACCAAAATCATAGTTGTGACGACAGAGGAGTTCATAGTGAACAGTTGGCATCTGTGCGACCATTTGTTCTTCGCTGGTGGAGTCTGACACCAGAGGACCTGAAGCTTGAAAACCTTGGAGGACACAATTGCACGTGTAATTGTGCCAAGACCTTGGAACCGGGGCTCTTTTCTTTCCCAGTTCGCTGGAGAGCCTTCCCGCACAGCCTCCTTGATGCAGCCATGCATGGAGAAAGAGTTCTAATTTCCTGGAAGAATTCTCTGCATTGCGTGGTAATAGAACTGGGACTCCACTTCAGAGAGTTGGTCCCCTGCACTGCCCTCCTCCTCCCGCGAGAACGCAGTGGCCGCCCACCCAGCTACACAGCCACTCCTGTCATCGTTCTGATTTTTTTTTTAGTGTAGGCATTTAGAGATATAAATTTCCCTTGCAGGACAGATTGTGCTTCAGAGGTTTGTTGCGTTGTGGGTTTTTTTTCTTTTACATTTTCATATAATTACATTTTTATTTCTTTCTCAATGTCTTCTTTGCCCCGTTCATCATTAAGTAATGAAGTGTTTAATCTTTATGAATTTGTGTATCAAATAATCTTTTTTGCTACTTATTTTAAGTTTTATTGTATTGTGGTCAGAGAGGCTATAGGGACTGATCTCAATTTGTCTGATTTGTTTAGATTTGTTTGTGTCCAAAGATTTGGTATGTTTCAGAAAAACTTTCATGTGCTGTTGAGTAGAATATGTATTCTTTGATGTTTGGTGGAATATTGTGTAGATATCTGTTAAGTCCATTTGATGGATGATGTCAATTAATTCTGATGTTTCTCAGTTAATTTTTTTTTTGTCCAGATGATATACCTATTGAAAAAACTGGGGTATTTGAATCAGCTACTATTAATGAATTGGCAATAATTGTTATCTTTAAATTCAGTGGTACATTTTTTGTGACATTAGGCATTCTACAGTTTGGTGAGTATATGTTTAGGATTATAATGTATTCTTAGTTAACTGTCCTCTTGATTAAAATGAAGTCCCTCTTTATCCTTTCTGAAATGGGTGTTACATGGTCACCATGTTGTTGATTTTGGGTCATATCGTTTCTGTTCTTAATGGCATTTGTGTTTTAATAACTATGGGTCTGCCCTTCTTTCTGCAGTCTCTCTGCTCTATTCTTCCTTCTCTTCAGCCCCAAATATTGCTTCCAGAATTTTCTTTAAGTTAATTTACTGAACAATAGTACTTTATGGCTATGTATGTCAAGGAAAGCTTTTCTTTCTCCTCCAATCATGCTAGATAGGTTTTGCTGGGTATATTGGTCTAGCCTGGCTGTCATAGTCCGTTAGGGCTGTAACACATTGCTGCAGGCTCCTCTGACCTTCAGAGTTTCCATGGAGAGATCAGCTGTTATTCTCACAGGATTTCCTTTGTATGTGACTTGGGTCTTGTTTTGTTTTTATCCTCTTTCAACTCTCAATACACTTTCCTTGTTCTGTTTACTTGGTGTTTTAATTCTGACATCCCATGTGGATTTTCTTTTTTGGTCTTGTATTTTTAGTATTTTCTGTGCTTCTAACTGTACGGGTATGTCTTTAGCTTTGAGAAATTTTCTTCTGTGATCTTGTTGAAAGGACTGTGTCATTGACTTGGGGCTTCTGTTCCTTTTTCTATGTCTATGGTCAGAAGGTTTGGGCTTTTTCATGCTTTTCCACATTCCCCATGTATTTCTTTCCTGTGTGTTTTGGATTTTTTCATATACCTTGATTATTTGGTCTAGATTCTTTGCTTTTTCTTTGAGTCATGATATTCTACCTTCTGCTTGATTCATTCTCCTTAAAATGCTTTCCCTTGAGGTGTCTAGTTGCATTATTGGGCTTTTCAATTAAATCTTCATTTCGGCTTGAGTCCTCTTCAATGTTTCTATCTCCTGATTGAATTCCTTCCTCAAGTCTTAGATTGTTGTTGTCATTTTTCATCAACCATTTGTTTGTGTTTTTTGGGGTGTTTATTTTCCTTATGCTCTTCTCATTAATTTCATTGAGCTGTTTCTTTGTGTTTTCTTTAAACTCCTTGAATTCTTTGATGCACTTTCTAATTGTTCTTCTAACCTCTGTGTCCTGTGTCATATACGTAATTCTCATTGGGAAGTATTTCTACAGGACTGTAGGTTTTGGAGAGGAGATTCTTGTTGTTTTGTCATATTGTTTATGTTTTTACAATGATATTTATTTAGGTGGACTTCTCTTGTTCTGAGTCTGTTATAGACAGAGCAGGTTGGTGAAGAAGAGAGCAGTGTGGGAGGTCTATTTCTAGAAGTTGGAAACTTCTTGGGTGGAATGAAATCAGGTAGACAGAGGCACTAGACTGGTGTGCAGGGTGTGCTTCCTGTTCCAAGCCTGGAGTGTGGGAGCAAATGCAGTGTGGTGGAAAGATTAGATGTGGCTTGGAGAGTCCTGTGGTTTGTAGGAGAGGAGAGGATCTTGGCCCAAGCCTCGGGATCCTCTGAAGGGCAGGCAGAGAAGATTAGACTAGCTTTTGCACTGACTGTAGGACCCATTTCAGCTCTGTGGGGGTTGACAAAAAAATGCATTGATGAGGTCAGGGGAACTCAACCACTTAGAAGGACATGGGAAGTCTGGGTACCAAGTGGGGTGGTTGGAAGCTGCACAGATGGGAACTTTTAGTGGTTGTAGGTGGGGCAGGTACTGGTGGAAGGCTAACGGTTGGCTGAGCATCCAAAGGTGGTCAGACTATACTTGGGTGTATGATGTGGAACCCTGGTTAAACCCTGAGGGAGGACATGGAGAGTCTGGTTACTCAGTGAGGTGATGGAGGCAGCACAGAAGGGACCTCTGGGTAGTTGTAGGTAGTGTGGGTCTTGGCAGAAGCTTAGAGAGCTTGACTGTGGCACAGGTGTGGTGTTGGAAAAGGAGCAGCGGGCTGTGTCCCACCACCTGGCTCCCGGCTAGCTTTACCAGAAATAATGACATGGAAACTGTATTCTTTTAAACACTGCCTGGCCCATTACCTCCAGACTCTTATTGGCTAACTCTCACATATTGATTCAACCCATTTCTAATAATCTGTATGTCACCACGAGGTCGCGGATCACCAGGAAAGATTCAGTATGTCTGACCTGGCAGCTTCACGGCAAGTGGCTCTCTCTGACCCTGCTTTCTTCCTCCCAGAATTCAGTTCTGTCTACCCCGCCTACCTATGTTCTAACCTATCAGGCCAAGCAGTTTCTTTATTAATTAACCAATGAAAGCAACAAATAGACAGATGACCCTCCTACATCAATGTGGGAGGTTGCATTGAGCTGGGGAATTAATTGTAGGACCCAAGCTAGATCTGGCAAAATAAAGAAAAGGTATGTTTGGGACAGTCAGGGTTACTCACTAGACTTAACCGTGGAGGAAGTATTGGGAAGTTTGAGCAGTTAATGTGTTGCTATAGGTGGCACAGAAGCCTGAGATTTAATTTTCATTTGAAAAAATACACCTTGAGTTTGTTTGGCTATTTGAAACTTATTCTCTAATGTGTTTGTGTCAAGTTTTATTGACCCCAGAAGTGTTTGACACTGTCTTCATTGCGGGGATAACATCAGACTATTTATGGCTCTATCTAATGTGGGTGACTGTGTCTCACTGGGGTCCTATTTTCACTCCATTGATTATCTATTATCTTAAGCAACCTCCTATCTTATGGTCCTTCCAGATTTCTTTTCAGCCAATTGCTTATTCACCAGCATTTTTGCTGTGTCTCATTAGTGAAAACATTTCATTAAACCAGTTAGGGCGTAAGGAGAGGGTAAACAGATTTCGGTCTGAAATGGGCAGAGCAGCGTGCAGATGCGGAGGGCAGGCGGGCACTGGGGGCAGCCATCACCAATCAGTCCACAGGCCCGTTTCTTACTGTAACGGTTTTTCTTGTTATTATGTTAAATTGTACCACCGTATCTTCCAAATGATAATCCTTTACAATTTATGTTAAACAACTATTATTTCCTAGCATGAAACCTCATTACATTTTATGTCTTTTGATTCAGAGATATTTTCAGTGTTAATTTATTCACAATTACTGCTATTGTCTCTTATGAACTAACTTTGTGTCTCATTTAAGCATATCTTTGCTAATTTAAGTTATGAAATTCATCTTTTTCTTATGAATGCTTTACATTTTGAATGCATATTAAATAAGCACATAATTAAAAACTATTTTAGCTTGTTTTTACACAGCAAGTCAGTTGTCCCAACACAATCTGGTGATGAATCAAAAGTCCATCATTGATTTGTAAAGTCCTTTTGTTGAAGATTCCATGTATTTATGGATTCTTGTTGTCTCTCTAGCTATAAGTAAACAGTGTTTTATTAACCATGGATTTAAAATAAGTTGTATATGTGTTGGGAGGAGAATATAGTACCTATGTGTGCATGTGTGGGGCTGTGAATGTCAGAGTGTGAGCATGTGGAGTCCAGAGATCAGTGTCGGGTTCTTCCTTGTTAGCTATCTACCTTACTTTTTGAGTCAGGGTCTCCTGTGAGCAGAAGCACACTGACTGACTGAGCCCCAGTATCTCCCCATCTCTCCTTCCCAGCACGGGAGTCAAGTATGCTCTGAAACACCTGCTTTACAGGGTCCTGGGGACCTGAACTTGGGAGCTCAAGCTTCATAAGCAAACATTTTACCTACTGAACCATCACCCGGGCCCCAGAGAAGTCTTAATATTTTACTGGAGAGCCCCGCCCCCTTTTCTTGATTTTCTGTGGTACTTTACCATTCTAATTAGAATCTGCTTGTCAGATTTCAATGATTGATATTTTTGGTGCTATTGTATAAAAGTGAAAACATCTAAATTATTGGGTGTAGTGCCAGTAAAAACTCTACCAAATATTTCTCTCCCATCTTCCCCCTCTCTCTCCCTTCCTCTCTCCCTCCTTCCCTTCCTCTTGACCCTTCCTTTTTCCCCTCCCCTTCTTGCTAAAATTGATGAGTAGATTCTAAACTGAAAATGAAACTGAGTTGGGAGGGGTAGACATGGAAAATCGAGGAAAATGCCAGCTAAGGCGTGTGCCACCACTGCCAGGCTAAAGAAATTGATAACTGGTTATGATCAATTAGTTGTAAACATTACTACTCTTGGACCAAACAATAATTTAATTCTTAACACAATCCTGAAGTTAATATTTAGAAAGGATAAATGGGCAAAATTCTGGTAAAATCTGCTTGGTTAAGACATTACAGACTGAAGTGTCAATTTCAATGAGAGATAAATTTGAGTTGAAACTCAGACTTAATTCCCAGATTATCAGTAAATGACAAACTCTATCTTCACAACTAGGGATTACATCAGAGTGAAAAGTATTTAAGACATTACAGACTGAAATGTCAATTTTAATGAGAGTTAAATTTGAGTTGGAACTGAGACTAAATTCCCAGGTTATCAGTAAATGACAAGCTCCATCCTCACAACTAGGGATTACGTCAGAGTGAAAAGTACCGCTCTGTAAGTTTTTAGTTTATCACAAAGGTGGGAATGAGGCCACCCAGCCAGCTTTTTGAGTAAAGTAACCAAGTCTAGGGTGGAGATTTTTAAATAAAAACGTAGAGATTTGGAGTTTGAATGCAGTCATTTAAATCCTTCACCTAAAGAACAAGAGACCAGAAGCAAGTCTTCAGATGTCACCAAATAATCTAACCTCAGACTCCTGTTTGCTCACACTGAGCTCTGACTATGAAATCAAAACCCACTGTCTTTGAGCCGAATGTTTTAATGTGACAGTCCCTGGCACATTCCTTGGTCACTCAGACCAGGCCACCTCTTCTTTCCCAGGCCTGGCCCACTCCCGACTACCTTCTTGTAGAGTCATTCCTTAACCTAAGCTACCGTTGGCTGGTTACCCCTGTGACAGCTGTGTCTCCATTGCACTAAGGAGCATGCCTTGCCTGGCAGATTGATGCTCTAGGTCATAACAGGCTTAAACCATCAATACCTTTATCCCACAGAAGCTTGCATATTATCTGGCACCAGGAGAGTCAGCCCGCAGGGAGGAATCTTCCCACCTACTTCCAGCTTGATTTACCTGCATCTTTCATGTGAAGTGTGTGGTGACCACAGCAGTAGGGTCTTGCCAACTAGTTCCGGTGTAACCAGTAGGACCAACAAGACCCTGTTTTGTCTGAGGGACTCTGTGGCCTCCCAGACCAGTGACTCCCACAGGTGGCACTGTGGCTTTCATTTAGTAATCCAATGCTGTTGTAGAGAGGCCATTTGTTTGTTTACTGGCTTCTCAGTCCTGAAATAACCACACCGAAACTGTATTAATTAAATCACTGCTTGGCCCATTAGCTCTAACTTCTTATTGACTAACTCTTGCATCTTAATTTAACCCATTTCTAGTAATCTGTGTATCACCATGAGGCTGTGGTTCACCGGGTGAAGTTTCAGCATCTGTCTCTGACAGGGCTACATGGCTTCTCTCTAACTCTGTACTTCTTTCTCCCAGCATCCAGTTTAGTTTTCCCAGCCTAGCTCTGTTCTACCCTATGAGGCCAAGCCAGTTTCTTTATTGAACAAAGGTATTCACAGCATACAGACAAGAATCCCACATCACAATGCTTCTAAGATTGCCATTGCCTAATCGTACAAGGGTATCTGCCTTCAGACTTTCTCTAATGTTTTTAATTGGTGACCTCCAAGACAGTAGATTACTGAGTGGTTTTCTTATACCAGCTTCACTTTGTTCAGCACCAGCCCTGTTCCCTCATCTCTCTAGCATCCCAGTTTTATTACATGTGCTGCTCAAGGAGCACCCGACATATAACTGAGCATCTCTGGACAGTTTCCCATTTTTGTTACTGTACATATCAGTGGCAGAACTTCCGCTTGACTGTGTTTTGTCTTTCCTACTGCTCTGCTGTTTGGTAAGACAGAGCTGCCAAACTTCCCTGGTGGCTTCCTTCTTTAATTTTTTAAACATATTTGCAGTGGCAACTTAGACGGTCTCAGGTACTCAGTCCACATTCTAACAGGGTTGCTATCGCATGCTTTTCCTCCTGACACATAGATAGGAGAGAGTCCTCTTGGTTTGGTTTTATTTTGTTTTTTGTTTAGATAGTTCATAATTTTTGTTGCAAACTAGATATTTTAAACAATTACAGCATCTCTGAATTATTGTCCCCCTAATCAGTTTCAAAACTAGTCTGTTCATTTATTTACTCAGCTGTGTGTATGTATTTCTGTGCATGTATGTGGTATATGTATATAGTGTTTACACGTGTGTGTTTGTGTATTTCATATACAATCTCATATATTACAGGCTAGCCTCATACATGGTATGTAGCTGAAGGTGGCCTTTAGGTTCTGATTTTTCTGCTTCCATTACTCAAGTCTTAGGTACAGGTATGTACCAGCATGTCTGGTTTCATGTAGAACTGGGGATGGAACTCTGTGCCTCGGGCATACCAGGCAAGCACTACACCAACTCAGCTACATCCCTACACTGTGCACTTGTTTCGTGGCCTATTTGTTAAGTGATTTGCTGGTCACAGTGAGGACAGACTATTTCCTCCCCTGTGTAGCCCCCAATGTGCACACCTCTTACAGTGCAGCCTGGGCACGCCTACTTTCTCCCTTAATGCCTGCTCCTCAGATGACTGTGCTTTGCTAAGGTCCCCTTGGCTCTTACCTAATCACCATGTGCCTGGTTCTGCCTCTTTTATGCTCACAACCAGTTCTGAGTTGGGAGGGGATGGGGAGATAGGCACGGTCTGGCCACACCCACTCAGCACAGCTTCTAGCACATTGAGCTGGGCATTGGAGGAATCAGTGGGTCTCAGTTCAAATATCACAGACTCGCTGCTCATACTGAGACTTAGAATATTTTCATGAATAACTGTTTTCCCGTCTGCTGTGCCCCAGACACTCTACGTGGGTTTTCATCAGCTCTCCCAGGTGCAGCTGTCCCTGTACAGCAGCTCTGCAGGGCCTCCCACTGCCTTGCCAGTCCTTCCCGGTCACATGTGCTTCTCTCTTCCATTTAGAAACCTCTCTGCTTCACAATATAAACAACAGCCTCACAGTATAGACACATCGTGCTCATGTATTCACGTCACCTAGTATACAAGGACTGGGTTGCTCTGAATCCCTTTTACTGGTGAAGGATTCCTTCCCAGCATGGGCGAGCTCACATTTGCACACCCACCTGCTTCTCAGGATACTTGGTTTGCTGGACCTCGGGCTTTCATCATCTGAAGTGAAAAAGCTGTTACCATACTTTTTTTTCTGAGACAACAAAAGAATAACTTTGTGTCCCAGACTACGCTGCTTATGATATACATTAATAATTAGTAAATTAGATAACAGAATTCATTAGCTACAACCTTTCCAGATGTGCAGGTTAGTGTGTGTCACACTGGCACAAGTTAGAGTTGCCGGGAAGAGAGGATCTCACAGAGAGAATGTCTCCAAGAGATTGGCCTGTGGGCAAATCCATAGGGCTTTTTTGTGATCGATGACTGATGTGGGAGGGAGGTGGGAGCGCCCCGGGTCCACCCACTGTGGGCCATGCCATCCTCGGGCAGGCAGCACTGAGTTGTGTATCTAAGATGACAAGCTGAGCTAGACGTGCTCAGTAAGTCAGAAAACCATGCTTCTCCACGGCCTCTGCCTCAGTTCCTGCCTCAGTCCCTGGCCTGGAGCCCCTGCCCTGACCCGATGGACTGTAAGCTGTAAGATGACAGGAACTCTTTCCTCCCCAAGCTTCCTGTCACAGTGCTCATCACAGCGAGAGAAAGCAAACCAGACAGCAGATTCGTGTGGACATCTTCGGAGTGTTAGTTCACACTGTTGTCTCTCTGCTCCTGTGAACGATGGAGAGCATCGTTAATAGCCCTCAATAGTACATCTGTGTCCTGCCCTTTGTGAGAACAATAGTTTATATATTTCTAAGGTTTTTATTTTAAGGTGTTTTTCTTATGTGTATGTCTGTGAATCACTAACGTGCCCGGCACCCTAGAAGTCTAGAGAGAGCATCAGATTTCCAGGAACTGGAAGGAGATAGTTGTGAACAACCATGTGGGATCTGGGACTCAAACCTGGGTCCTCTGGAACTGCAGTCAGCGCTCTAAGTCGCTGAGCCATTGCTCCGGCTGCAAGAAGGATTATTTAAAAGAACCCAATGGTCTGGAGGCAGAGACAGGCAGATCTCTGTGAGTTTGAGGCCCGCCTGGTCTACGAGAGCTAGTTCCAAAGACAGACTTCAAAGCTACAGAGAAACCCTGTCTCGGTAAACCAAAAAGAAAAAAAAATCAATCGTTGCGACCATGTATTTGGTGCAGTTGCAAAGGTGGAGCGGTCCGCTGGACTCTTCCAGCAAACTGACTGGATTTCTTAAACTGTTATCTAAAAATTGTAAAACATTTGGGCTGCAAACCATAGATGTTTCCAGTTTATTACAAGAGAAACATTTCACAAACCTCCAGAAGCTTTATTTCCTGTTTGCTCTAGACAGCATTTTTCCTTATTTGAAATCATAAAGCTCACTAGCCGCCCCTATCAGGAACTGTGATGATCAGTATCTGCAGCACATCCGGGGAACATCTTCCCACACCCAGGCTAGTTACAGTAAACAGGTAACAGCAAGAGGCTCTCCCGAGGTGCCCCCAAACATGTGTGTCCTGGGTAAATACACAACACACTCAGCACCAATCACCGCTCACAGCGTCCCACCCTGCCTTGGAAAAATTACAATAAAACAACTTCTTCCAGCTACTGGATGAGCAGCCAAGCCTTTGCCACTGTCGCCTCTCAAGCCCGAGGGCGTCCCCTGGTGGACGGTCACCCGACATCGCGGAAGTCTGACCTTGCTGAAGGAGTTTATAGTGCCCTGTGCTGATGAGGACTGTAGAGTTCTGGGGAGACCTGCTTAGTGAAAATTGCAGAAGAAGATGTTCAGGCACCTAGGCCTCTAAAGATCTAGATAACCTGAGGGTTCGTGCAGCCGGTCGTTGCACCGGGCCGAGATGGGATCACCGATGGCTCTGCAAGTCCTCAAATTGAGCCGCCAAGGAGATCGAAACTAATAGCCAGGTCCCCCTTTTTCCACCCTAGGAGCTGAGGAGCCAGGCAGCGCGACTCAAGAGAGTCAGGGCACAGCCTGGGAACCGACGAGGGGCATGGGGCGGGGCGGTAGTCCGCGGTCCAAGTAGGAGTGCAAAGTTGTTGGGAAGAAGGGCAGTGGTGGAGCTTGGGGTGGCACTTGAACTTTAGGGTAGGGAGAGTGCTGGGGACTTCTGCTCCTGCCATGTGCAGCATTGGTGCATAGGAGTGCAGAGGTAGAGGAGTTGTCATGGGTGGACACAGGCAGAGTCTTGTTTAATGCGGGGATTTATAAGAACTTGGAGATTAGGGAAGGAACAATGGGTCACAGCACCTTCTCTTGAAACGGGCTGGGATTCCAAGCTGGGCAGTGAGTGACCCCGGGCTCCCCTGCCCCGGGGCAGCTGCTCCTAGAACCCTCCCGCACGCCTATGCGTGCGTGGGGGCCCTCCCTGCCTGTAGCAGAGTTGTCCACGCCTGTGTTGGATAAGGACGAGTCAGCCAAGATCCGGGTTGTTCCGGAGTAAGAAAGAGACTGCGTCTGGAATGTAGGAGAACCCGGGACTGTTCGCACCCCAGACCCCCAAAGCAAATCAGCAATGCCACCATCCACCACTCAGCATAAGCAGCCCTCTCTCCTCCAGTCTTCTAACCGAGGCCACTAAGGTAAGGGTCCCAGCCTGACTTTAGCCTTCCCCCAAAACCTCCCACCACTTCTGGTTCAGCTCCCCACCCCCACCTCTGCTGAGCAGCCTACTCTGCTGAGACCTCAGAGGGCTGGGCACAGTCCCGCAGAGAGGTTTAGACTGGCTTGCTTTGCCTATAAGACTGCTGTCTGACATGCGCTCTGAGACAAGAGTTAGCTCCTCGGAGTGCTGTGTCCTGTGACAGAATGGGGGTGAATCTGTTCTCTGTGTGTGGATTTTACCCAGGAGCCAGCAGGGAACTTTGGGGAAGCAGAGAGTCTGTGCTAAGCGCAAAGGTCCAAGAGGTTTGCTTTGGGGTCTTGGAAAGAAACCAAAGTCCCCGGAGCCCTGGTGGCCACTGTCATCTCAGGCTCAACATCGTCTCCCAGTCATGTTCGGTTACTTCTGAAGTTTGGAGTTTATTTGCAGGAAGGAACAGAACGATGCTGCTTTTAAAATCCCATTGTATAGACAAGCTCTTAGTTACAAACATTAGTGTGATCTCAGTTTATCAGAGAAACACCACTGTTCAAGTAATAGCGTTAGGTAGATTCCATAGTTAGGACTGTGCACGCAGGCTCAGTGCCCTCTCTTGATGTTTCTCAAAGAAGATAAACCTGTGTGTTTGCAGCAGGCTGTGAGGATGACTCTTCCCAACCTGCAGTATGAACTGTCAGCAGTGCTGCACCCTGTTACTCCAAAGAGGCACACTCATGCTGAAATCATGAGACAGGAGAGTTTACCAAGATGCGCAGTCAGGCTTGGGAGTTTCCTTTATACAACAATGGACCTCTAAATCAGTGGTTCTCAACCTGAAGGTTGAATGACCCTTTCATAGAGGTCACCTAAGAACACTGGAAAACACAGATTATTTACATTACAAGTAATAACAGTAACAAAATTACATTTATGAAGTAGCAATGAAAACAAATTAATGGTTGGGGGTCACCCCAACATGAGCTGTATTAAGGGGTCTCATCATTAGGAAAGTTGAGAACCATTGCTCTAAATGGTGTGTCTGGCTGAGAGACACGCCCTCCACAGGGGTAAGAACACCTGTGAACTTTGAAAATCCCACAGTTGACTGCAGGTATTTTGAACTCCCTGAACCTGCATTCCTGTTACTTTTAATGACTGTGCTGCAGAATAAGACACCAGACTCGATGGTTAGCAGATGCTACACACAAATTCTAACCTGTGTGGCACGCACTTATACACACAGAGGGGGTTCTGACCATTGTCATCTATGAGATCAACTCTCTCCTCAGGAAAAAAAAAAAAGTGGTGATCCACTGAGAAAAGGCTCAGAACTCCGCAGCTGACTTTAGGAGAGAGAAGCAAACTCTTGGGTTTACCAAAAGCTTCGCCTCTGTGAAACTATCAGATTACCACTCAGAGAGCAAGAGGGTGGTAAACTAATTCTTTTTTGTTTAAAGAAGCATCTAGATAATTAGATTATAAAAATATTTAAAACCAACCAGTTCACACATGAATGCAGACTATACATACAAACACTTATACATTTGAATCAGCAGCATTTTGTTACCTTGGGGATTTCTCTAATTTACCAGAGCACCACTGAGATATCAACCATGTCAGGTTGTCCCACAGGGGTTGCTGTCCTGCACTATAGGTAAGGGAAATGGATATGGTTTTAGTGAAATGGAAAAGGTAAATATAATTCTGTTGCTTTTTCTGGAATTGTATTGGTAGAATGTGACCTGCATAGACATAGTAATGTTGACACAGAGATCTAAGCAGTCTGATCTGATGGCGGATGCAAAAGCTGTGTCTTAAAATGCCCATTTTTATCCCAGTATTCAGAAGGCAGAGGCAGGTGGATCTCTGTGAGTTCAAGGCCATCCTGGTCAACAGAGAGAGGGAGTTCAAGGGCAGTCAGGACTATGATATCACTACCAAAACTTCTTATTTTGCTAGGGCTATTCACATGGAGAAAACTTGAAAGAGAGGTACCAGGACGGAGGCAGTAGCCCTCTAGGCACTGCAGTGTAGGGCAAGAATGTGGAAAATGAGATGACACCAGCCTGGATCCCAGAAGTATGATGACCATGCATGGAAGACATGGTGTACTGAATAGACATGGAAGCCCAGCAGGCTTTCTAGTCCTTTCTACTCATGCCCCTTTAGCCATGGAACCGTGAACACATTAGTTGGCCTTGGAATAGAGTTACTTTAAGGTCTCCTTTATATTTAAAATGTTATAATTCCATTGAAAACATATCACGTGTGAGTTTCAGACTTAAGGTAGACCGACATTAGAAACATAAAATTCTTGTTACAATAATCTCAATTACTCTATAAAATCAGACCCACCTCTGAGTCATTCTCACCTGGAGGACTGGATGTAGACAATTGATAACATGAAATTATGTTAAGTGTGAGTGGAAAACACACAAGATACTGGGCATGAAAGCCATTCCCAATGTCAAAGGCATGATTACAAACCAACCTACTGACCAATGAAAAGGACGATGGTGACCTTCAGCAGTCGCAGTCAATCAGAACACAGAGTGAGGACTTCAGACCTGTGTTTTCCCATCTGTGTCTGTCTGAAAGGTGAAGGCGGCATCCTTGGCACATAGGTTAAATATTTTGACTAAGAATTGATTGCTGTGCTCTGGTTTTCAGTTTGAATTGTCACAACAGACAATTGTGTGTGGAGGATCCCTGAAAGAGCTCCAAGTGCCCTAGAAATATAAGATTAGCTGATACTGTCCTGGTTTAATTTAAGGCCTGCAGCTGTTCCTGTAGGGAAGCATCGAGTTTCAAACAGTTACGAAGACACAATGAAAATAAATAGAAAGGGAGTCTCCCCAGGACAAAGTAGAAATTAACCACGTGTCCGTGTGGTGCTGCCCGTCTATGCCATGTTTGCTGCTAAGACATCGATCTCAAAACATGTAATTTAGTCTGCCTTAATTCATGCTGCTCGGCAGCATACCAATGACTCAAAGATTAGGATGATTCAGAGGTTGATATATGTGTACCTGATAAAAATTAAATGAACTAATTATTTTTTAAATGAAGACAATTTAGCACCAGATGGTTACATCCACATAATTTGTTAAACAGATGTATTATCTTCCTTGAAAAACATCATTTGTTACATCCACATAATTTGTTAAATAGATGTATTATCTTCCTTGAAAAACGCTATCATTTTAATATGTGAAGTTTATTTACCTTCTGTTTCTTATGGTAAACATGATATGAATTTCTTCTCAAATAATAAAGTTTTTTAGTTTTGATTTTGTTTTTTACTTACAATGGACTTAAGGAAAGTGTTTTTCTTAAAAAAAATAAAGCAGGGAAGCCCAAGTTCTGAGCGCCGCGAGCTCCTCTGCAGTGGCTGAGGTGAGGGTCGGCATTAGAGCTCACCAAAGAAGCCCACTGACTCTTCTTCCTCAAGACAAAGATGCTTTTCAGGAAATGGGGCAGGGTTTACCTGTTGGGGTGCTGACTTTGCAGGAATGGTTGGGATTCTGTGTGCTGGCTCTTGGGTTTGACACACCCAAGGGTGCAGACCGAAACTGGTTTCCAGTTTTAAGAGAGTTCAAGCTATTGAGTTCACCAGGTAAAATTAGATTCGCCTGTTGCTACAGGAGGGGCAGAAACCTGAGCTGAGGGAGTCCTTTCTCAGGGCAGAGCCAGAAGTCAGTGTCCCGTCACCCTACACAAATGGGAGTTTAATTCTTTCCGTTCCCGCAGAGCTCGGATCCTCATCTGGAACCAGTTCGTCAGTGTGGTTTCTGAGTCACTAAGGTAAGTAGTCAGTTTCCACTTGGGTTTTATAAATTAAATAGTTACAAGGTTTCTTGTGTTTTTTCTACTCCAGTGGCATAACGTTTAATAATCTAAAATAAAGTTGAATAAATTCTCTCGATTTTATTTTCATTATTAACAAAATCCGGTTCCCCTCTCATTTCGCCTGTGTTGGTCCCAGCAACTCCAGGGACGACCTGTGCTGTGCCCTTAGCGTGGCCGCATTGCTGACATTCGCAGACGTGTCCTAACAATGTGGCTGTGTCGTGGGATGTTGACTCTGACAGTGGAACAGAGAAGTGTGCTCTTTAAAGTCACCTTCAGCTCCACCCGAGCCTTTCTGGTAAACTGAGTCTTGTCAACGTCTAGTGCATTGGGTCCCTGGGTGAGGGTCTCACGCAATCGGGACACGGGATGCAGAGTGTGAACAACTGCATAACAAGCTTTATTTTTCGTGGCTTTTTATACAGACTAAAAAGCATTACCTCAGCTCTGAATGCCCCCCCTTTACCCACGCACATGATCATGAGAAACTCTTACCCCACCTTGCAAGAAATAATGCCTCAGTAAAAAGCAGTAATAAATACAAGAAAGAAGTATAAAGAAACAAAGCAAAAAGTATACAGAAGCAAAGCGCTTCCTTAATCTATACATGGTGATGCTTTCGTCTGTGTTTGGTTTGCCAAGCAGTCGTTTCTGAACTTCATCTCATCTGTCCCAGGAGGAGCCCGCACTCTAAGCCAGTTCTGTGTCTCCACAAGTCTGACGCTTCAGACCTTCTGGGTGCTTTTCTTAGAGACACTAATAGGTGAAAATGGGAACAAAAGTCAAGGTGTTTTATAAACTGAGAATCAACAGCACAAGAGCCTAGTGTCAAGCTGGCTCCAGAACTGTTCTTGGACTGTTTTCCCTCACAAGATTTGGTAAAAAAAACATAGTGATATGCAGAGACAAGCCATCCTGTGGGGTGACTCTAAAGAGGACCGGCACTTTCGACTGCTCAGATTAGGGTTGTGTCTTTGTTCCTAAGTTACTATGTGGAGGTTGGAAACTATGAGTTACTTTTAAAGGAAGGAAGAAGGCCAGGAAAAGCACAACAGGACCAGGAGAAAGCTCAGCCCCAGGATGGGGTGAGTCTGGGTTCACAGGAACTACAAAAGCCTGGCCTGTTTGCTTTTTGCTTCTCTTCTTGGAAATATCTAGATACAAGAAGATCTGCTTTGGGAATTTCAAAACTAGTGATTCAAGAAGAGTTAATTTTGTGGGTTCTAGAATGGATCGAGATTTTTCTTTCAAAGTCAAAAGGGCAGCAATATCTCAAACTAGCCAGGTCTGTGATTCTGAAGACTGCCAAGTCCATGTTGTCAACTGACCTTGACAAAACTTGGGAGTTGAATACTGAAAATCACACTTTTCCATCTTGTCCTATAAAATCATACTTCATGGGGCTCGAGGTATAGTTCTGTGATACAGTGATTGCCCTAGTATGTGTGTTCACAAGTAGGTAGATGATGGTAGATGTTAAGTAGATAGATGAAAGATAGATGGAGAGAGAGAGAGAGAGAGAAAAGTAGATATAGGGGAACACCAGATATTCTAGTCATTAAGCTAAACTGCTTTTGTATGCACTATGGAAACTAAACCTGATTGTAAACTACAGCAGGTCAGCTCCTTTCCATGCTGTGTTCTATCTAGGTGGTCTGTTTCAGCCCCTCCCTTCACTCTGGCCAACCAAGACCCCTCCCTGACTTGACTGCCTTTGATAATGGAGTGTGAATAGGTGATCCACTGGTTTCTCTTTGGGCATCTGCATCGATTTTGTTTTATTTGAGACATAGTGGCTTGTCTGGATATTATGCCTTCCTGGTTATAGGGGTTTTTTTTTAGTAAATTTTATTAAATTATAAAAGTTTCCATTTCCGCCCCCCCTCCCAACACCCTCCCACTCCCCCCAATCCCCCCACTCCCCCCCCTCCTTCCTCTCCGTCCCCCAGGGCAGTCAGGGTTTCCTGCCCTGTGGGAAGCTCCAGCTCCCTCCCCCTCCCTCCAGGTCCAGGAAGGCGAGCGTCCAAACAGACTGGATCCCCAAAATCCAGCATATGCAGAGGAAACAGGTCCCAGTGTCATAGTCAATGGCTTTTCAGAAAGACCCCGGGCCAGCCACAGTCAGAGAATCCGGCCAAATTCCGAGAATCTGGCTAGATCACCTCCTCGTTCAGTCCCAGTCCGACTGGCCCTGGTAAATTCTCATCAGATCCGTTCCCTTGTATCAGTGGGTGATAGCATCCCTCGCAGTACTGATTTCGTCTTTCATGTTCCTCCTCCTTCCGCTTCCCCTCCGGACCTCGGGGGGTTCAATCCGTTGCTCCAATGTGGGCCTCCGACTGCATAGCCGTCCTTCGCCAGACGAAGGATCTATGGTGATAAGCAAAATATACATCAGTATGGTCATGGGCCACGGCCGATTCAGGCACCCTCTCCTCTGTCCAGAGAGCAATCTGGGGGATTTCTCCTTGGACCTGGGATCCCATATATAATCAAGTCTCCTGTAAACCCTAAAATGGCTCCCTTAGTTGAAATATATTGTTCCCTGATCCCATATTCATCCTACCTCCCTCCCCGCCCCATCCCCGGCCACCAAGCTTTCCCCGTTCCTCCCCTACTCCCTTCTCTCTAGCCCTCTCCCCCTCCATCGACCCTCCCACCCCCCCCCATGCACCCGAGGTTACCTGGGACTCTTGTCTATTTCCTACCTCCTGGCGGATAGCTAAATAATCTTCATCAGGTTCGTCTTCTTATTTAGCTTCTCTAGGATCACGAATAATAGGCTCAAAGACCTTTAATTATGGTTAGAATCCACTTATGAGTGAATACATACCGTGTTCCTCTTTTTGGGTCTGGCTTACCTCACTCAGTAAAGCGTTTTCTATTTCCATCCATTTGCATGCAAAATTCAAGATGTCATTGTTTTTTACCGCCGATTAAAACTCTAATGTATATATGTTCCACACCTTTTTTAACCATTCTTCTATTGAGGGGCACCTAGGTTGTTTCCATGATCTGGCTATTACAAATAGTGCAGCTATGAACATAGTTGAACAAATGCTTTTGTAGTATGTTAGGGAATCTCTAGGGTATATTCCCAAGAGTGGTATTGCTGGGTCCTGAGGGAGGTTGACTCCCAGTTTCCTGAGAAACCGCCACACTGATTTCCACAGTGGCTGCACGAGTTTGCATTCCCACCAACAATGGATGAGTGTTCCCCTCACCCCACATCCTCTCCAGCATAGGCTATCGTTGGTGTTTTTGACTTTAGCTATTCTGACAGGTGTAAGATGGTATCTCAAAGTGGTTTTGATTTGCATTTCCCTGATCGCTAGGGAGGTTGAGCATGACCTTAAGTGTCTTCTGGCCATTCGAAGTTCATCTGTTGTGAATTCTCTGTTAAGTTCAGTACCCCATTTTTTAATTGGGTTAATTAGAGTTTTAGTGCCTAGTTTCTTGAGTTCTTTGTATATTTTGGAGATCAGACCTTTGTCTGATGAGGGGTTGGTGAAGATCTTCTCCCAGTCAGAAGGCAGCCTTTTTGTCCTACTGACAGTGTCCTTTGCTTTACAGAAGCTTCCCAGTTTCAGTAGATCCCATTTATTCATTGTTTCTCTTATTGTCTGTGCTGCTGGGGTCCTACTTAGGAAGAGGCCTCCTGTGCCTAAATCTTGTAGACTACTTCCCACTTTCTCTTCTATCAGGTTCAAAGTGGACGGATTAATGTTGATGTCTTTAATCCATTTGGACTTGATTTTTGTGCATGGTGATAGATATGGCTCTACTTTCATTTTTTTACAGGTTGACATCCAGTTATGCCAGCACCATTTGTTAAAGATGCTTTCCTTCTTCCATTGTATACCTTTAGCTCCCTTGTCGAAAATTAGGTGTTCATAAGTTTGTGGGTTAATATCTGGGTCTTCTATTCGATTCCATAAGTCGACTTCTCTGTTCTTATGCCAATACCAAGCTGTTTTCAATACTGTAGCTCTATAATAGAGTTTGAAGTCAGGGATGGTAATGCCTCCAGAAGTTCTTTTATTGTATAAGATTGTTTTGGCTATCCTGGGTTTTTTGTTTTGCCATATAAACTTGATTATTGTTCTCTCAAGGTCTGTGAAGAAGTTTGATGGGATTTTGATGGGGATTGCATTGAATCTATAGATTGCTTTTGGTAGAATTGCCATTTTTACTATGTTGATTCTCCCAATCCAAGAGCAGGGGAGGTCTTTCCATTTTCTGGTATCCTCCTCAATTTCTTTCTTCAAAGACTTAAAGTTTTTGTCAAATAGGTCTTTCACTTCCTTGGTTAGAGTAACCCCAAGATATTTTATGCTATTTGTGGCTATCATGAAGGGTGATGCTTCTCTGATTTCCCTCTCTGCTTCTTTATCCTTTGTGTATAGGAGGGCCACTGATTTTTTGGAGTTGATCTTGTATCCTGCCACGTTACTAAAGGTGTTTATCAGCTGTAGGAGTTCTTTGGTAGAGTTTTTGGGGTCGCTTATGTACACTATCATATCGTCAGCAAATAACGAAAGTTTAACTTCATCCTTTCCAATTCGAATCCCCTTGATCCCCTTATGTTGTCTTATTGCTATTGCTAGAACTTCAAGCACTATATTGAAGAGGTATGGAGAGAGTGGACATCCTTGTCGTGTTCCTGATTTTAGTGGAAAGGCTTTGAGTTTCTCTCCATTCAGTTTGATGTTAGCTGTCGGCTTGCTGTATATTGCTTTTATTATATTTAGGTATGATCCTTGTATCCCCAGTCTCTCCAACACCTTTATCATAAATGGGTGTTGAATTTTGTCAAATGCTTTTTCAGCATCTAGTGAGATGATCATATGGTTTTTTTCTTTCAGTTTATTTATATGATGGATTACATTGATAGATTTGCGTATGTTGAACCAGCCCTGCATCTCTGGGATGAAGCCTACTTGATCATAATGGATAATTTTTCTAATGTGCTCTTGTATTCGGTTTGCCAGTATTTTATTGAGAATTTTCGCGTCGATGTTCATGAGTGAGATTGGCCTGTAATTCTCTTTCTTGGTTGTGTCTTTGTGTGGTTTTGGTATTAGGGTAACTGTAGCTTCATAAAAGGAGTTAGGCAGTGACTCTTCTGTTTCTATATTGTGGAATACATTAAGGAGTATAGGTATTAGCTCTTCCTGAAAGTTCTGGTAGAATTCTGCATTGAAACCATCTGGTCCTGGGCTTTTTTTGGTAGGAAGATTTTTGATAACAGCTTCTAGTTCTTCACGACTAACAGGTCTATTTAGATTGTTCACCTGGTCTTGGTTCAACTTTGGTATATGGTACTTATCTAAAAAAATGTCCATTGCTTTTACATTTTCCAACTTTGTGGCATATAAACTTTCGTAGTAAGATCTAATGATTCTCTGAATTTCCTCTGTGTCTGTGGTTATGTCCCCCTTTTCATTTCTGATCCTATTAATTTGCGTGTTCTCTCTCTGCCGTTTGATTAGTTTGGATAGGGGTTTGTCAATCTTGTTAATTTTCTCCAAGAACCAGCTTTTTGCTTCATTGATTCTTTGGATTGTTTTCTGTGTTTCTATTTTGTTGATTTCAGCCCTCAGTTTGATTATTTCCAGTCTTCTACTCCTCCTGGGTAAATCAGCTTCTTTTTTTTCTAGAGCTTTCAAGTGTGTTGTTAAGTCTCCAATGTGTGCTTTCTCTGTTTTCTTTAGGTGGGCACTTAGTGCTATGAACTTTCCTCTTAGCACTGCTTTCATAGTGTCCCATAGGTTTGAATACGTTGTGTCTTTGTTTTCATTATATTCAAGGAAGACTTTAATTTCTTTCTTTATTTCTTCCTTGACCCAGGGGTGATTTAGTAGTTGACTGTTCAACTTCCATGAGTTTGTTGGCTTCCTGGGGGTACCATTGTTGTTGAATTCTAATTTTAATCCATGGTGATCTGACAAGACACAGGTGGTCACTAATATTTTTTTGTATCTGTGGAAATTTGCTTTGTTACCAAGTATGTGGTCAATTTTCGAGAAGGTTCCATGAGCTGCAGAGAAGAAGGTATACTCTTTCCTATTTGGGTGGAGTGTTCTATAGATGTCTGTTAAGTCCATTTGATTCAATACCTCCAGTAAATCTCTTATTTCTCTGTTAGGTTTCTGTCTGTTTGACCTGTCCAATGGTGAGAGAGGAGTGTTGAAGTCTCCTACTATTAGTGTGTGTGGCTTGATGACTGCCTTGAGTTCTAGAAGTGTTTCTTTTACATATGTGGGTGCCTTTATATTAGGGGCATAGATATTCAAGATTGAGACTTCTTCCTGATGAATTGTTCCTGTTATGAGTATGAAATGTCCATCTCCATCTCTTCTGATTGATTTTAGTTTGAAGTCGATTTTGTTAGATATTAGAATGGCCACACCCGCTTGTTTCTTAGGTCCATTTGCTTGGAAAACCTTTTCCCAACCCTTTACTCTGAGTAGGTGTCTGTCTTTGTGGTTGAGGTGTGTTTCTTGTAGACAGCAGAATGTTGGATCCTGTTTTCGTATCCAATCTCTAAGTCTGTGCCTCTTTATAGGTGAGTTGAGACCATTGATATTAAGTGATATTAATGACCAGTGATCGATGACTCCGGTCATTTTTTTGGGTAGTAGCGTGTATGTGTTTTCCTTCTTTGAGTTGTGCTTGTGGAGGGTCGCTAGATGTCTGAGTTAATGTAGGCAGTGTTGGGAATGTTGGATTCCTTGGGTTGTGATTTTCCTTCTAGTATTCTCTGTAAGGCTGGATTAGTAGCTACGTATTGTTTAAATTTGTTTTTATCCTGGAATATTTTGTTTTCTCCGTTGATAGTGAACAATAGCTTGGCTGGGTAAAGTAGTCTGGGTTTGCATCCATTGTCTCTTAGTTTCTGCAGTACCTCTATCCAGGACCTTCTGGCTTTCATGGTTTCCATCGAGAAGTCTGGTGTAAGTCTGATAGGTTTACCTTTATAAGTTACTTGACCTTTTTCCTTTGCAGCTCTCAATATCCTTTCTTTAGTCTGAATGCTTTGTGTTTTGATTATTATATGACGAGGGGATGTTTTTTTCTGATCCAGTCTATTCAGTGTTCTGTATGCTTCTTGAACCTTCATAGGAATATCGTTCTTTAGGATGGGAAAGTTTTCTTCTATAATTTTGTTGAGTATATTTTCTGGACCTTTGAAATGCAATTCTTCTCCTTCTTCTACTCCTATTATTCTTAGATTTGGTTTTTTTATTGTGTCCCACAGTTCCTGAATGTTTTGTGATGAGAATTTGTTGGATTTGCTGTTTTCTTTGGACAGAGTGTTTAATTTCTCTATGGTGTCCTCAGAGTCTGAGATTCTCTCTTCTATCTCTTGTATTCTATTGGTTAAGCTTGTTTCTGAAGTCTCTGTTCGTTTACCCAGATTTTCCATAGCCAGCCGGCCCTCGGTTTGTGATTTCTTCATTGACTCCATTTCAGTTTTCAAATCTTGGACTGTTTCTATTACCTGTTTGATTGTTTTTTCTTGGTTTCCCAGAATTTCATTTACGGATTTACTCATTTCTTCAAACTTTTTGGTATATTTCTCTTCCAATTCTTTACTCATTTCCTCAATTTTTTTGTTATACTTATCTTCCATTTCTTTACGGCAGATTTTCACCTCCTGTTTAAGTTCCTCTATTATTTTCATAAAGAAGCGCTTAGAGTCGATTTCTTCTATTTCTTCTGGAGTAGGGTGTTCAATTCTTCTAGTTTCGAGCTCCCTGGATTCTGGCGATGTCATGTTGCCTTTCAGGTTGTTGGAGGAATTCTTGCATTGGCGCCTGCCCATCTCCCCCACTCTGGATGAAACTCCTCAGCACTTTCTGGATAGAACTCCTCAGCACTCTCTGGGTAGGACTTCACAGCACTCTCTGGATAGAGCTCCTCAGCCCTCTCTGGGAAGAACTCCTCAGCAGGGCAACAGGGCTAGCTGGTCTTCCCAGGACCCAGGAGACAAAGGGCCCGCAGCAGTGGGGGGAGGGGAGGGGTCCCTTGGAACACCGAAGACCCTGCCGCAGAAGCTGAGGGGGGAAGGGCTGTGCTCCCTTCCCGGAGAGGCAGGCAGGCTGCCCAGGCTAGCACCCACTCACCTCTCTGGGAAGAACTGCTCAGCAGGGCAACAGGGCTAGCTGGTCTTCCCAGGACTCAGGAGACAAAGGGCCCGCAGCAGTGGGGGGAGGGGAGGGGTCCCTTGGAACACCGAAGACCCTGCCGCAGAAGCTGAGGGGGGCCCTGGTTATAGTTTTTATATCTTGACTGACAATATATCTCAATTGATCACCCTGTGCTATACAACCCTGATATTGGAAATGGGCTCACACAACTGATAGCAGGACCATAACCACAAGAAGGTGAAGTAAAGTCTTCCTAGTTCAGACAGGAGAACAAGAGGTGCCCAAGCATCATATATGGAAGTAGACATTCACAGAATATAGTAGGCCTTGAGTATAATATGATGAAGAAAGCATTAGGAATCCCCTGTGTCACACAAGGAAACAGTAGGTGCTTACTATAATACCACTCAGAAGAAAACCGTAGGCATCTACCTTGCATTCACAGAAAGAACTGTGAAAGTGTCAAACCTTTCAACCACCACCCTAGATTCCTGTTTTCAAATACATTTTGCATAATACTAACCCAAAAATTACTAGGCACCCACAAAAACACAAAGAAAACTGAGGGCAGCCACTGTCGTGTGATCCAGGAAAATGAGACACCCTCTGCAATGACGCAGAAAAACAAAACAAAACAAGAAAACAGCAGGTGTTCACAATCACATGAGAAGGAAGCACTCAGGAGTAGGCGCCCACTATGGCCTGATGCAGAAGTGCTGTGTCTAAGCCTCAGCAGTTGCCCATAGCATTCTGTGACCACCCGTGGGGCCAGTTACAACTTTCCTGCCCCTGTGTGATGTATGTGCAGTCACTCAGGGGCCTTATGTTTGCTAAGAATGGAAACCACGTTGATACCAAGTAACACTTCGTTGTGTTTAAGGTTAAGAAGGCCGAGTGATGCCGTTTTCACCACGACCCTTTAACACCAAGCGCTCTGAGGTGACTTGCATATTGCTCTTACTCAGTGGCTGTGCCAAACAGAAATGTGGGTCATTCCCACCAGTTCAGCCTCTTGTTGCTGATGACTCCCTGAGTCAAGCACTATGAGCTTACACAGTAAACCCTCAGGTTTCTGGGTGCACTGGATAAAAATCAGGACAGAACACTGAGGGAAGGCGAGAACTAGAATTTACTTTTGTAAACATAGCCCTGTGTTTGAAATGAGCCTGTAGCTGAAGTGAACCGAGACAGGCCACAGCATTATAGCCTAAAACCGTAGGGCGGTCAGCTGGGCCTTTGGCTCCTCCCTTCTAAAGTGACTTCCAGTTTGCCAGGGTCGAAGTGCTGTGTCCTGGTGGCTTGGTATATTTCTCAAGGACCTTTTTAAAAAACTGCCATATTAAAAGTCAACCCCACTATAAAAAGCAAGAATAATTTTATGACCTTTTAATATGGATGTGTTTGTGAGCATGTGTGCACGGTGCCTGTGTCACTCATGTGCATGTTTAATAGCACTCACTACATGCTATTTTGGTAATCACACTGCTTGGATGGAGTCCAGAATTATGGCCCAGCAGCTTCTCTGTATTTAGGTTTACCAGGTAGAGTGGCTTAGGCAAAAATGAAGCAGAACTATCCCAAAACTGTTTGGCCATTGAATTGTGGACACGTGTTTGGGACAGTGATGAAAACAGAGTCGTATATTCATTTTACTATGAAAATGACTACATGTATGTACCTGTGCATACATATGTACAACTCAGTCATGTAAATCCATGCAGAGAGGATGGCAACTTCCCCAAGGCAGGAGTCACACTTGGGGTACACATTCACACTTCCGTCCTGTGTGGATGGAGCAATAGGGGTCAGGGAGAAGTGATACTTTTAGACAAGCTCACTGGCTAACTTCAAAACCACCATCCTCCTGCCCCGGCTGTCACGCTCTGCTTCTGGGATATCGTCTAAGTTCCACCTTTCAATATACACATTTTATTTCCAGCTTGTCCTGTTTGCTGTCTGTGGTTGTCTGAATGAGTGAGACTGGCCGCACAGGCTCATACAATTGGATGTGTGATCAGCAGCTGATGAACTGTTTGGGAAGGACTAGGAGGTGTGGCCTTGTTAGAGGAAGTGTGCCACTGGGGGTAGATTTTGAGGTTTCAAAAGCCCATGCCACTGCCCTTCCCCCAGCCCTGTCCAGTGCTTGTGTCTCAAAATATAAGCTCTCAGTTCCTACCTTAGTGCCACGGCTGCATGCCTTCTGCCATGCTCCCAGCCATCATGGACCCCAATCCCCTGAAACTTTAAACCTCAAATAAATTCCTTCTGTACGTCGCCTCGGTCATGGTGTGTTCTCAGAGCAATAGAAAAGTGGCGAGACAGGTTTCTTTGCTGTGGTACAATACAAAAACTGTTTATTTGGCATTCTATTGTCATTTCAACCGGACAAAAATGAAACCTCTGGTCTCCACAAATCGCATGGTGCTTGTCTGATGCCCCCGTTCTCCTTCACCTCCTTGGGTGGATTTCTGGGTTCTCGTCTCCTGGTGGATGCTCAGGCTCTTCCTTCACCCCCTTCTGTCACGGCTCCTTTTCCTTCTTACCTAAACTTTCGTTCTGCCTCTCTTAGCTCTCCGTCTCTGGGATAGTTTCCAGAGCCTTCCACCTGCAAACCCCCTGACTCTGCTCTGGTTAGGGTCGGCATTTAGTTCTGCCCGTCCTGCTTCTCTGCCAAAGTGTTTTTCTCCCTACAAATGCATGCTGGCCCAGGGTAGCATTGAGTATATTAAATACAGGACAGCATTAAATGAGAAACACAAATGTGTGCTCACTCGGGACCATATTAAAATCTGTGGTGCTGCTTTGGTCATAAATGAGAACACCTGTGTTTAAAGAAAGGACTTGATGATTTTTAGTTTCCATCTCTTAAAACCTTTATTTATTATTTATTATTTTATTTTGTGTGGTTTTGGGGGGGTATTTTTTTGTTTTGGTGGGCTTTTTTGAGACAAGGTTTCCTCTGTATAGCCCGGGCTATCCTTGGAACTCACTCTGTAGAACTTACTGACCTCAAACTCACAGAGATTCTCCTGCCTCTACCTCCCAAGTGCCTAGATTAAAGGTGTGCACCATAACTGCCTAAAACAACTTTTCTAACAAGTTTTCACATAATTTTTCTGTGGGATTCTATAATTTTCCATAGGAGATGGTTGTTTAAAAGTCCTCGTTTAGTTTGGTTCTGGCTTTGCTGTAGGGATGAAATAAATGTTCATCATTTGCTCCTCACACTCCTCAGAGTTATGAAAACTAAAGAGATGACAATTTCATTATAAACATACTTAAAACATTTTCTCCCCACTCCAGACTGCATCACTCAGAGCAGTTGGAAACATAGTGACCGGCACTGACGAGCAGACCCAGGTGGTTCTTAACTGCGATGTCCTGTCCCACTTCCCAAACCTCTTATCACACCCGAAAGAGAAAATAAATAAGGTAAAGGCACACACTGCCCCTTCTTTTGTCTGTGGCTGTTTCCTTGTTGCAGTTACAATGTGTTTTCTCACTCGGGATCATGGCACTCAGGATGAGGATGGCTGTAAGTGAATCGTTTATAATTGCTTTAGTTTCTGTTTCCTTTCGTCCTACTATCATCACAGTAAAATATTTCAGACTGTTTATGTGTTTATAGATTGAGCAGTATCATTAAATTAGTAACCAGCATGCAAAAACATATAAACTCTTGGTGTAGAAGGTTCTTCTGTTCATGTGTTGCTTTCATTGGTTAATAAATAAAGAAACTGCCTTGGCCTTTTGAAAGGACAGAACTTAGGTAGGCGGGGAAGACAAAACTGAATTCTGGGAGGAAGAAAGCAGAATCAGGAGAAGCCATAAATTCTCTGCCTCAGATGGATGCCGGTTAGAATCTTGCCAATAAGCCACAGCCACGTAGTGATACATAGATTAATTGAAATGGGCTAAATCAAGATGTAAAAGTTAGCCAATAAGAAGTTAGAGCTAATTGGCCAGGCAATGTTTAAATTAATACAGTTTGTATGTGGTTATTTTGGGTGTAAGCTAGCCAGGTAGCCAGGACAAGCAAGCAGCCTGCTCCTCCTACAATCTCTCACTAACTGGTATTAAAAAAAAAAAAAACAGCTAAGTTATTCCCCTACAAAATTAGAATAGACCTAATTCTAAAGGTGTCATGCCTTCTTTCAAAGATGATAGAAATTTACTTTTAAAAGTTTCAAATTTATTTAAAAATATATTTTTAATTGTATAGTAGTAGATACTTAGATATTTAAAGTCATTTCATAGCTTGTTTAACACATCATGCTTTTAAAGTTCATTTAATAGAATGTACTAGAGCTCTATGTGTGTGTTTGTGTGTAGAACCAAAGTTAACATCAGGTATCTTCCTTAGTTGCTTTCTACGTGTATTTTTTTATAATTACTTTTATTATTAATTCTGTGTCTTTGTCTGTTCGGGCGGATGGGTGTGTGCATCTGGCATCAGCTCTCGGGACTGGAGGCACAGGCGGTTGTCAGCCACCCAGTGTGGTTCCGAGGAGCTGAGCTCTGGTTCTGGAGAAGAGCAGTCCGTGTTCTTTACCATGGAGCCATCTCTCCAGCTCCTCCACCTCGGATTTTGAGTCAGGGTCTCTCATTGGACATGAGCGCCACAGACCCTTTCTCTCTGCCTCGGTTGTGCTCCAGGTAGAGATGCCACTGGCCCAACTTCTACTGGATGCTGGAGATCCATCAAATGTTCATGCTTGCATGGCAAGCCCTTCCCCAGCTCAGCCACCTCCCAGAGCCCTGACTTGATTCGCTTTTATGGCTGAATAAGTCATTCTGTTCGTATGAATGCGCCACATTTTCCTCATTTGCCTGTTGGTTGACACTGGGGTTGTTTATACCTCGTGTCTGTTGTGATTAATGCTGCAGAAAACACTGACCCCTCAGGGACTGTTTCAGTCCTTGGTTTAATTTCCTTTCTGACATACTGGAAGTTGCTGAGTCATGGCCATTGTGTGGTAGCTTTTTGAGGAACCTTCAGACTTTCACTGATGGCTGTCCTTGACTGTATATTAGGGTTTTGCTTTCTCTGCAGCTGTGTGTACAGACGCTTGTCACCATGCATCTCAAGGCAGGTGCTGAGCATCAGGACCTCGGCCCCTTACCCAGGGATCCTTCTCCCCCACCTCATGCTTTCCAATAAACTAAAGCTCTTTAATGCAAGCAGTGTTGGCAAGTATTTGGAAACCCCATTCTTCTGTCCTGTAGAATGAATATCAAAACCCAGAGACAGATATTGGTGTTTAAGTTGAAGATCAGAAAAGCAAAGCGGCCAATCACTGACTCCTCTACCTCAGGCGGAGATGGGTGATCCTGCCTCCATGCATCCTCAGACTGATATTGAGATGTCTGTCTCCTCTCCTCTTGTATTAGTTACTCTCTAGTGCTGGGATTAAAGGTGTGCACCACCACTTCCTGGCCTGTATGACTGACTAGTGTGGCTACTTTGCACTCCGATCTTCAGGCAAACTTTGCTTATTAAAACACAAATAATATACCCACCTTTCACAAGAAGCCAATGTAACATATCCCAGAGATAAAGATACATGTCTGTTTTATTTTCTGCTATATCACCACGGCTTAGAACAACGCCTATTATTAAATAAATACTGGGTTGGATGGACACACAAGTATTAGGGAAGGAGGCTTCTTTAATTAAATGGGAGGTCTGAACTGGCTAAATCATAGGTAAAAATGCCAGCCATGTAAACCTGTCAAACTGAGTTTGATCTCTGGAACCGCATGATGGAGGGAAGTACCGACTTGCACATGTGCACCATGACATGCACGGGCACATCCGTCTACTCGTTTACAAACACTAGACTCACATTAAATGATAGTAAGTCAAATAAAATGGAGGTCTTAACCAGTCACATTTTAGACACGGTCACTTTAACCCTACTCAGGAGATTTTATTATCAAATATTTAAAACATTAAAAAGAAAAATATTAAGGGTAATTTTTCCAATAAAACTGACCCGTATTTTGTTCACTACAGGAAGTAGAATGGTTCCTTTCCAATATAACAGCAGGCAATCAGCAGCAAGTTCAAGCCTTGCTAGAAGCTGAGTTAATCCCCATGATTTTCCCCGGCTTGCTAAGGTCAGTCATATCATGAATTCATTATTTGCCTTAATTTATTACAACCAAGACTTTTGGATAAAAAGTCTATTTCATGTCTTTGTTTTTGCTTTCCAGGGGGACTGCGAATCACAGAACGAAGCTGCTTGGGCCATTAGCAACTTAACAATAAGTGACAGAAAAGACCAAGTGAGTTTGAAAAAATGTAACTGGTCACTGTTACTAACTGCAGCAAGGACACTTCTTTCTTCTTATTCTTAGAAGTTACTGAACGTTTTCATCTCTACTGCAGTTTCTAGAGGGAAAGAGAATTCGTAAAATCTTCTTTTGTATTGTCTAGGTGGAGTACCTTGTACAACAAAATGTAATACCACCATTCTGTAACTTACTGTCAGTGAAAGACTCTCAGGTGGTTCAGGTGGTTCTGGATGGTCTTAAAAACATCCTGATAATGGCTGGTGATGAAGCAAGCACAATAGCCGAGATAATAGAAGAATGCGGAGGTGAGTAGGTGAACACTGGCGTTTTAAACACTAGTTCCTCTCAGCTCAGCTTACTAGAAAATTACTATAGGCTCATTGTTATTAAGTGACCAGAGTATTTTCCTGGTCTTATTCAGCATATTAGCATTGCTGAAGGATTTTCAGAAAAGAATACAACAGTTCATACTTAGAAATACTGGTCATGAAGTCAATTTTTCTGGAGGTTGATGAATTTTAGGAAATATTATTATACTGGTTCATTTTCATTGCCTTACCAAAAATATCTGAGGATAAGTGCTTATAAAAATAAGATTTCTTTAGTTGGGAATTTTGAAAAGTGAAAGCATAAGACGGAATGGTTGTTCCAATTTGTGTACAATGTATGGATACGCATGCCTCTAGGAAAGTCCTCGTGGCTGGGAGCAGCAGGGCAGAACACATAAGAGAGAATACAAGAGAGACCCAGGGACAGACTCAGTGTTTTGTAATAACGTACAATGTAAGGTAATGCTAAGGATGGTTCTGCAAAAGCTTTACTAACTCTTCTAAGGCCAGATCCCCAGCATCAAACCTTCAGTAGGTCCTGTTACTTAATGGTCCTTATAGTCCTCCCAGCAACTCAGTTCTGAGGACCATAACACAGTGTTCATTTTGAAGTCACAGTGTACAATGTTAAAAGCCTGGTGTAGGTTTTTACTCGAGTAGGTAAAAGCTTTCTTTAATCCATTCTCAAAATCTAGGCAAAGCAAACACATTATTTTTATGTTATAATACTGCCATGTGTCTGAATGGACCCTTCTTTGGGTAGTGGTTGCCCAATTGTGTGTGTCTTGTTTGAATTACAAAAGCTGGAGAGGCTTTTAGGATTGTTACAAAAACGTGTTGAAGTTAATAGGACTGAAGTCATTTAGTATTATTATCTCTGGTAAGGACATAATGAAATACATACTTAAAAATTCTGTTCTTAAAATGTACCTGTTCTGTATGTACTAAAGTGTCCAGATATTTGCTATAGTTTAATGATTATTTTGTTTGCAATTTTGCTAAATATGTACATAGCTTGCCCAACTTATGCTTTATAGAAAATAAATACAATAGCATCACAGATCAGTAGAAACAGAAAGGTACGTGAGAGTTTTGTCCAAGATCATATAAATAGTATCAGCACAAGCAAAGCAAACATGGAGGTCATCTTACCATTTATGCTCATGCTTGTATTAAGATAAAGGTTATCTTCATAGTCAAATTCATAACCCAGTAGTTTGAATAACTTAGAGAATTCTTTCTTTAATGTTAAAGCTGTATTTGTTCTTATTGGAGTAATAACCACCATATGTAATAAAATCTTACAAAACAATTTTCATTTATTAGTGTTGACACACATTTCTCCATTTTTCTGATCTTTATATTATGTTTTAAAAGCCAACTATTTCAATATGCTAAAAAAACCTCCAGAATTAATAATAAGGTTTTAAATTTATAAACTTGATACGTGAAATCATTGGTACAATGGAAATATAAAAGATATTCTCAATTGAGCACAGGTGCAAACACCTGTCTGCAGCACTTGAAGAAGTTTAAGTTCAGAGTTGACTACACAGAATTTTTCTGTGTGGCATTAGAGCCTGTCCTGGATCTCACTCTGTAGACCAGGCTGGCCTAGAACTCACAGAGATCCACCTGCCTCTGCCTTCCCAGTGCTGGGATTAAAGATGTGCGCCACCACTGCTCCTATTCACCTTTTTAAATACAGTATTTTTGATGTAAAGTTTCCACCAATTAAGTTCAAAGAACTTACATTCAGAAAACAGTAAAAGGCAAAAGATAACTATAAGCAATATCAGGATTTCTATTGAAACATTTTGGGAGGTTGTCCGATCTTATACTGGCATTAACTTGCCATACAACCAAAAACAAACCCCATTATATATCTTTCAAATGGAATGTCTTGGTTGTTGATTTTTTTTAACTCTTTACTCAGAGACCAAGGGGATATCAAATATTTTTAAGGAGAAAGGAATTAATGGGTTGATGGTTAGGTGTTTTTTAATTGATTTTTATTGAGCTCTCCATTTTCCTCTGCTCCCCTCCTTGTCTCTTCCCTCCCCTTCAACCCTCTCCCAAGGTCCCCATTCTCCCCATTTACTCAGGAGATCTTGTTTTTTCCTACTTCCCATGTAGATTAGATCTATGTATGTCTCTCTTAGGTTCCTCATTGTTGTCTAGGTTCTCTGAGATTATGATTTGTAGGCCAGTTTTCTTTGCTTTGTGTTTAAACACCACTTATGAGTGGGTACATATAATTGTCTTCCTGGGTCTGGGTTACCTCACTCAAAATGATGTTTTCCAGCTCCATCCATTTGCCTGCAAATTTCAAGATGTTATTTTTTTTTCTGCTGTGTAGTACTCCATTGTGTAAATGTACCACATTTTCCTTATCCATTCTTCGACTGAGGGACATATAGGTTGTTTCCAGGTTCTGACTATGATGAACAATGCTGCTATGAACATAGTTGAGCACATGTCCATGTGGCACAATTGAGCATCTTTTAGACATATACGCAAAAGTGGTATTGCTGGGTCATGAGGAAGGTTGTTTCCTACTTTTCTGAGAAATCACCATACTGATATCCAAGCTGGCTGTACCAGCTTGTGCTCCCACTAGCAATCCAGGAGTGTTCCCTACAACCTCTCCAACATAAGTTGACATCAGTATTTTTTATCTTGGCCATTCTGAGTTGTTTTGATTTGCAATTCTCTGATGACTAAGGATGTTGCACATTTCCTTAAGTGTCTTCCAGCCATTTTATATTCCTCTGTTGAGAGTTCTCTGTTTGGGTCTGTACTCCATTTTTTATTGGACTTTTTGTTCTTTTGATGAGCAGTTTCTTGAGTTCTTTGTATATTTTGGAAATCAGCCCTATGTCTGATGTGGGGTTGGTGAAGGTCTTCTCCCATTCTGTAGGCCGTCATTTTGTCTTGTTGACCATGTCCTTTGTTTTACAGAAGCTTTTCAGTTTCAGGAGGTCCCATTTATTATTTGTTTCTCTCAGTGTCTGTACTGCTGGGGTTATGTTTAGGAAGTGGTTCCCTGTGCCAGTGTGTTCAAGTGTACTTCCCACTTTCTCTTCTATAAGGTTCAGTGTGGCTGACTTTACGTTGAGGTCTTTGATCTATTGGACTTGAGTTTTGTGCATGGTGGTAGATATGGATCTATTTTCATTCTTCTACATGTTGATATCCAGTTATGCCAGTATCATTTGTTAAATTTGCTTTCTTTTTTCCATTTGATATTTTTTGCTTCTTTATCAAAACTCAGGTATTTGAAGGTGTGTGGATTAATATCCAGGTCTTCGATTTGGTTCCATTGGTCCTCCTGTCTGTTTTTATGCCAATACCAGGCTGTTTTCAGTACTGTATCTCTGTAGTAGAGTTTGAAGTGAAGAATTGTGATGCCTCCAGAAGTTCTTTATTGTACGGGATTGTTTTGGCTATCCTGGGTTTTTGTTCTTCCATATGAAGTTGAGTTTCTTTCTTTTGAGGTCTGTGAGGAATTTTGCTGGGATTTTGATGGTTATTGTGTTGAATCTGTAGATTGCTTTAGATAGGATTGCCATTTTTATTATGTTAATTCTACCTACCCAATAGCATAGGAGATCATTCCACTTTCTGGTGTCTTCTTCAATTTCTTTCTTCAAAGATTAAAGTTCTTGTCATACAAGTCTTCCACATGTTTGGTTATAGCTACTCCGAGATATTTTCTGCTATTTGTGTCTATTGTGAAGGGTGACATGATGGTTAGGTTTTTATGCATTATATTAGACAGCCATTTTTTAAATTTATTTCGTTTATAATAAAGGTGCATGCACACCTTTATTCCAGAAGAGGGCACCAGATCTCATTAAAGATGATTGTGTGCCAACATGTGGTTAATAGGTTCTCTTAACTGCTGAGCCATTTCTCCAGCCCCTAGATTTGTCATCTTTGAGTGAAGATAAGACATATTCTGAGGTTCATAGAGCTTTTCTATAATTAGATTATGCAGATTAGCATCACCTTAATTATTTTTATATTCTTTGTCAGGTTTGGAGAAAATTGAAGTTTTGCAGCAACATGAAAATGAATACATTTATAAGTTAGCACTTGAAATATTAGCTCAATATTTCTCTGGTGATGATGTAAGTAAATATTAAAATACAGATGTCTGCATGCAGACTGAAACCTTTATACATAATGGGCATTGGCTTAGAATTTTTCTCTTATTGTTAATGTGCATGAAATTTGTATTGTTTTCTGTTAGATACTTCACTAATCACTTTCTTAAACATTTTATCCACAACTTCACTATAATGAAAAATTATAAAAGCATTTCTTGTTGCAGTTTTAATCTATTAACTGGAAAGAAATAATTCTGGAAATGACACTCACATGAAGTGCATCCGCAGATATGGGAACTTATTAAGCCAAGCACCTTTTAAAAATTATTCAATTGTGTTTGTTTGATATCTCATGAAATTGTTGCTAATTTACCTGGGTAGTTTTAGGCAGTTAAAATATTCATTTGGAGTTTTCTCTTTGTTTTTATAGATTGATGAAGATCCCAGCCTCATTCCTGAAGCAACACAAGGAGGTACTTACAACTTTGACCCAACAGCCAACCTCCAGACAAAGGAATTTAATTTCTAAGGTCCATTAAGTGCAGCATCGTTCATTCAATACAAACACCACCAGATGGCCACCAAGCGATAAGACAGCAAGCAGCAGAAGGCTCCCAGCACTCTTGCCTCTTCGTTTTGATGCTTCTAAAGCAAGCCATGTCTCAGTCACTTTGCAGTTGCCAAAAGTCACTCTCACATGGACTGTAAATGCATATGCATGATTTCCTGAACTGTTTTAGAATTCTCCTTAACAATCTCAACTACCCTATTTTTCCATGTTCCCTGGTGCCACATGCTGAGAGCTGCAGTCTCCAGTTAGAATACTCCATAGTGGTGGCGTATCAGCTGCCCGCTGGTACTCCTTTGGAAAAAGGTGCACTGTGGATCAAGACACTGTGGTATGATGTATATCCGTGTTGGAAGACTACAGAGGTGCAGTGTGATCTGAGCCTCCATCATTGTCCTCCACAAACATATTTTCATATTCTTATGTGGAAGAATTAAAGTACAAGCCAAATGATTTTCATTGGTGGAACTGACACAAAAAAGTAATAACTTAAAAACAAGAAACTTGGTTATTGATTTAAAAAGATAAGTTTTTAAAACTGTACTTCACCTACCATTAATTGATGTGTTTATTATCCGCCTCAGAAGCCAGGGTTGGGGCAAGAGCTTTAGATATCAGTGGTAATGCTTTCACCATTTTACCTAATTTTTGAGAACAGCAAACTGCCGTAGGAAATCCTTCAGCCAGTAGCCTTTATTTACTTGCCCACTTGGACGTGGCCTCTTATACTATAAATGCTGCTCTAAAGCGCATTCCCTCTCTTTTCTGGCTGCTGGATTTGGTTCCTGTTTTCCTGATCGAGCAGAGGACTGTGATCTGAGTCTACCCCTAAATAATTAATCCTTTATTGTACTCAATTCTGAGCTAGTGTGGGATTTCTTTTTAGTGTGTGAATTCATCTGGCTCCCCGCATAGATCCCAACTCCACACCTACAGGGTACACCATCCAAAGGTCTCCCACCCCTGCCCACCTGGCTTGTTTTCACCTACTAAGTGGTGTTTGTTTGTTTGTTTGTTTGTTTGTTTGTTTTGTTTGTTTTTTAAAGCTTGCCACAGTGGAGCTAAGTGCGACTTGGAAATTTTCCAATCTCACGCACATTTCCCCCATCACTGCCATGTTCCCTGCCACATAGCGACTTGTGCAGCTTCCGGTTTGTGCACCCTGCTCGTGAGTTCTGGGCTCCTTGCTCCGTGTGCTTTTGGTTTGTCAAGCAAAGCATATTTGTCAATATTTGACCTGCACCAAGGCAAGAAGCCGAAGCTGCGCAGAACTGTTCGTGCTGCCACTGATTGCACCGCCAGTTGTGGCTCTGCAACTATGACACCTGCTGGACAATAAGTATTATTACACCTAAGACCATTTACAGAACTCATAGCACAGGTTTAATAAATAAATCAATAAACTTAAAAGTTATATAATGGCAGACAATATTACCATGAGAAATTTTAATAACCTTTTTGCTGATACTTTGGAATGTAGTCTGCAAGGCTTATATGGTTATTGTGATACATCCATTTGTTAGATGTTGGGACTCAGTTTTTTTCTTCATTTTATATCCTTAAGAAAATGGTTTGATAACAGAGCCAAGAATGAGGCAATTTTAGAAATGATACAGTCTTTACAGATTAATAATGAACATCTAGGCACAGGATTAATACCATCAAAAATAAAATGTCACCTGAAAAAAATTAATACTATTGAAAAGCATAACACCAATTTGACAGACAAAATTCAATCCATGTCAAAGGGTACTGAGAAATTATCTGAAAGAATTCATGCTGTTGAATTTGACAATCAAAATCTTTTAAAAAGTTTTGTATATAACTTATGTATGTATAGTGTATCTCTCCAGGAAGGCAATCTGCATGCTATCCAAATAATGTCCAAGGATGAGATGTTATCTTTAAAGGGAAAACTTCAGATCTTGGAATCACATGTGCGGAATGAGGATCAGAGGCTAGGTGCCTCAGTGAAATCACTAGAACTATATTGAGGCCAGGAGATTCAAACTTTACAAAAGATAGTGGTAAAAAGATTTGAAATGGAAGAAATTATTGAAGCGGATATGCAGGGAAAGGAGGTACAAGGAAAGGATTTAAAATCACCAGTAGCTGTCATAGATGACTTTACACAGGGTTTTAGCTTCCTACCCTGTAATCTACTCTGACAAAGCATCAAGTTCTAAAGGCCTTAAAAGGATCCCAAGAAGGTAGATGGATATCTATAGATGATCTAAAAGAAATTAAGCAAGCAGTAGTATCTTATGGTTTGCATTCAGCATTTGCTAGGGAAATGGCAAAGACATGGGCTTCTAGCATTAAAGCCATCTCACATGACTGGCTTCAATTAGTTTCAGCAATCCCGGATGATGGGCCTCAACTGCTGTGAAAATGTTATTTGCAAGAAGAGGCAAAAATTTTAGAACAACATGGAAAAGCAAAAGAACTTGAGACTTCCCAAGATCAAATTCTTGGTGAAGGTGCTTATGCTGAATCACAGGTTCAAGCTCTTTATGATGAACAAATCTTGTCCCTATGCCACAAAGCAGCCTTAAATGCTTGGGACAAGATTCAAGAACTAGACAGGGTTTCTCTGTAGCCTTGGGGCCTGTCCTGGAACTCACTCTGTAGGCCAGGCTGGCCTCAAACTCACAAAGATCTGCCTGCCTCTGTCTCTCTTGTGCTGGGATTAAAGGCCTGGGCCACCACCACCACACTGTATTCTCCACGCTTAATGCTGAGTGCTACATTGTTTTCTCAGCCTCCATTCAAATACTTTTCAAGTAAAAAATTCCAAAATGCATTTACATACAAATTAGCCTTCGTTTATGTTTTTAAATTTCTGTAAAGCCATTTTTTCTTCTGCTAAATGTCTCTTTGAGGACTGAAATGAGGGCACATGCCATTTCTGATAAAACTATTGTTTAATCCTAGATCACAGAAGCTTCAAGGCAAGACACTGGCTTCTTTTGAGCATTGACTCCCAGTTTCTAGAAATCTATGAAATACATTGTTACAAGCCACAAGTGGAATACCTGAGGAGAAAAATAGGCAGGAATTTGTTACCTTCATCTGCCATGGAACAAAGTCCTTTTTAAAGTGACTTTGCTAGCTACTCAGTTAGGTGGTGATAACTCACTCCTGTTTTAACCTGGCAATAGAAAATATCTCATTTTTTTAGGCCAAATATCTTGATGTCCATAACCCTAGTTCTTTAGTTTGTTTGTTTGTTTTAAATAAGCAAACTTGGAATAAATGCCTTGGTAGCCTTCTGCAGACTTCATTAGTCAGCTAGAGAAAACCTGCCCAGCGTATGCCATCCAGACCCTAAGACAGGGATGAGCAGTTCAATATCTGGCCATTTCCCATACGGGCATGTGCAGGGAGCAGAGGAAGCCCTGAGTGAATGTGGATTAGTGACACGGCCATGTCAAGGACCGCAGTACACCAGACCCATGGAAACAGCAAAGCCTTCCCCTGGGTCAGGCTCAGGGAATTAACATAGCCTCCCTGTGGTCCACGTGTGGATGTTGGCAGAGTATACAGAATACAGTGACTACACTCCCAGGTGTGTGTGTCTGTGTGTCTGTGTGTCTGTGTGTCTGTGTGTCTGTGTCTTGACTTTCTTCATTCCCTCATCACCCAAGTCCAGCTAACAGGACCAAGCTATGCAAGAAGTGGTTGGCAAGGGTAATATGTTTTGGTTTGGTTGTTTCTATTTTCCCCCTTTGGGAATTTCATACATTGTATTTTTATAATGTTCTTTCATTCCCTCCAACTCCTCCCATCTCCTCCAGCCTCCATCCCTACCCACCCAACTTCTTGTTCTTTCTCACTGGTTTCATACCTGGATAACACTGATAATGACTTTTCTCACTTGGTTGTGTACACAGCACCTTCTAACACTGTGGACAGTAGCCAGTAGTGGTGAAGCTTCCAGTTGAACGCCAACTTGACTTCTCCATGTTCTGTGCCAAAAATATGTAGTGTCTCCCTTCAATATGGCCTTACTGTAAGGTTGCGGATGGTAATCAACAGCACTGGCAATGGTCTCTACAGTATGGTGGGCCTTTAAGTCCTCTTTGGCCAGTGAATCAAAAGATGCCAATTCCTATAACTGAGGTCTTTACATGATAGCATTTGATGTCTAGTTAGAGTATTGTCTTCTCCATTACATGTTGACTCCATTTAAATTTCTTTCATATATGTGTGTGTTTTAGGAAGCTTCTACAGTAGTAGGTTTCTGTGTGGGTTTTTTTTTAGTATTATTACCATGTGTGTATATATGTATGTACCATGGCGCTTCTGTGGAAATCTGAGGACAACTTTGTGGCCTTGGTTCTCTTTCCATCTCTATGTGGGTTCTAGGCTCAAACCGGTCTCCCAGCTTGTACAGGAAGTGCCTTGACCTGATAAATCATTTTGTCAGCCTGATTTCTGAGACAGGGTCTCATTATGTAGCTCAGGCTAGCCTGGAATTGGAAATCCTCCTGCTTCAGACTGGCTCTGAGATTAAAGGTGTGTACCACCATCATGCCTGGCTAGTTCTCTTTTTAAAAATAACATATTTTACATACATGGGTACTCTTTCTGTATTTGGAAGAGGGCAACAGATCTCATTATAGATGGCTGTGGGCTGCCATGTGGTTGTTGGGACTTGAACTCAGGACCTCTGGAAGAGCAGCCAGTTTGGAAACCACTCTGAATGTCTCTCTAGCGCCCATTTCTTGTGTGCTAGGTATCCCAACTGGTGTAAGACAGAATCTCAGTGTAGTTCAGATTTACTTGTCCCTGATGGCTAACGGCATTGAAGAGTTCTGCACATGCCTGTAGCCCTTTGTACTTTATTTGAGAAATGTTTGCTTCCTTTGTTCATTTGTTTACTGATTCATTAAACTTCTTCTTTTAGTGTTAAAATTGTCGTTAAGCTTTTGGTTATTTTTAAGTTCTTCATATACTCTGACTGTTAACCTGAAATACTAAATAGGGAGTCTATGTCGTGGTGAAAGACTTCTGAAGCTAGTAACTCTGGGTACTGCTTATGAAAAGGTCCATGCATATTTGAAGCTTCAGAGTCTAAAGTAACATTAAGGGGTAGAAAAAAGCAACTTTGCAGTTCATTGACACAAAGTGGATTCATGTCAGGAACCCTGTAGGTCTCCTTTAACAATGTTGGCCCCTGGGAAATCACACTAGATAGTTTTTGGCGTAGTTCCTGTGTGGTAAGAGTAGACTTGATCGGGGGTCCTCAGGAATCTTTAGATCCCAGGTCACCGGTCTCCTTCTGTGTCTAGGTTCTGCCTCCAGTGTCTTGCTGAGTGTGTTGTTGGGGAGTCTGTGGACATTAGGGTAGCTGCTGCAGTGGCCCTATGCCTACCTATTTGTGTTTCTCCCAAATTCTTTCAGTGTAAGAACAGGCCAGGCTGAAGTCACAGAACCTTCCAGAGATACCATCTGAAAGAAGTGACATCTAATGGGAAGGTCATTGAGGGATATGGTAGTCCTCATGGGACCCGCTGACAGTTCACACCAGAGGATTGCTGTAAAAGGACCAAGCCTGGTTTGAGATGTGGTTTCTTCTCCACATAGACTCTACCACTCTCCGTCCACCCCAGGCTGGGCCATCCAGATCCTCACGCCCTGAGATGCTGAACTGAGGGATTCTTTCCTCTGAAGTCAGCCCTTCTCGGAGGTGCTGTTGTGGCAATGGATGCCTGGCTAGTGTGGTTGCTGGGAAGGTTTACCAGCCTTAGGGTTGCTCTGAGGGAAAGGAGGGAGTTTCTCAAGCCAAGGCTTGATTGTATCTTTATGTAAGTAATAAAAAACACTTGCATTTGAAATGTCTGAGAAGATTAATTGCAAGAATGGCTGCAATGAACCGAATGTCTGTATCACATATTGGACGATCCCATTGACATGTCCTGACCAGAACAGGTGAATCTATAGAGACAGACAACAAATTAGCGGTTGCCCGGGGCTGGGGATGAGAGTCAGATTGTGGGCGGGAAGGTGGGCGACTGCTAATGGGTGAGGGTTCTCATTTGCAACGTTCTCAGTTAGACTGTGTCCATTCAGATCTGTGACGTACCAAAGCATTATGGAATTTATGCCATGTGAATTACATCTCAGCAAGCTATTAGTGAACGGATTGTATACAGCTGGGGTGTGGCTCAGTGGTGGAACACTCGCCTAATGTGTGAGCCCCTACACAACACCGTAAATCAAAGAAGACACCAAAAGGCCTGCAGTTCTTGAACTGGGTGCTTCCCCATATGTTTTATGTAAATTTACTTTAAAACTTTATTTTTAATTCTGTGCATTGTATGTCTGTGTGGGTTTGTGCATGTGAACAGTGTCCCCAGAGGCCAGAAGAGGGCACCAGCTCTCCTGGAGCTCAAGTCAGGCAATTGTGAGTGCCCAGTGTGGATGCTGGTAACTGAACTCAGGTCTTCTGGAAAAGCATACATACTCTTAACTGCTGAGCCACCTCTCCAGCCCCCAACCTGCTCTTGTCTATACCTGTCTTCTTAATAATTCTCCAAATCCCTCCTACTCTATAGAGCTATCAAGTAGTTTTGCCATCTTCTTTACACTCAGTGTAAATTGACCAGCACTTAGTCAACTGATGTTGGCTTCCCAGTGTGTTCTATACCAGTGTGGTTAAGTCAGAGAATCAGGCGCCAGCATCTCTTACTGGCTTCCAGGTTTGGTGTCTGTAATTCTGCATTTTCTACTGTGTATTTTTTCTTTTTTTCTTTATTTTATTATTTTGCTCTGCTTTTATTTTATCTTCGTTTATTTATTAAGCATCTGTGTGTATGATTTAAGCAACTACATGTTGGTGTGGGTTTCAAGTTCTTATTCTTTTATGATTTTTATTTTTAATTAATTAATTTAATGTGTGTGTATGTGGAGGGCAGAGGAACGTTTTCAGGAAGTAGTCCGCCCCTTCCACCTTGTGGCTTCCTAGTAATCAAATCCAGGTTGTCAGGGGTTGGAAGGATGGCTCAGTGGTTAAGAGCACTTGCTGGTCTTACCGAGGACCTGAGTTCAGTTCCCAGCACTGATACTGGGCAGTTCACAGCTGCCTACAACTCCAGTTGCAGGGTACACAGCACCCTCTTTTGGGCATCCATATACACGTGTATACATACACACACACACACACACACACACACATTTTCTCTCATTTTCGAAATCTTTTTTTAAAAATACTAGTAACAATTAAAGTGGGAATAAAAATGGTCTCAAAAGTGGAAGACCCTCTTCGCAAACTGGGGAAAGACTTCCTGACTCATGGTGCATTCTAGAAGAAACATTCTGACCACGGGTCTGGAAAGATTCTTGAATACACTGCTTTCCAGTTACTGCCTGGCAGGGTGGGGAGGTTGTTGCTGCTGGGCACTGTCCATCTGGGGTTCCCTCTGGAGTTCAGGCTGTGCCATCCGAGGCCTTCAGCACTCAGCTGTCTCCAGCTGGCAGGTTTGTCCGGTGTTCTCAGGAGGCGGAGGTGAGCTATCTCAAGCTCAAGGCTGGGTGGGATGACAGAAACTTCTCTCCAGTAAAACTAAGTAAACATTCAAAAATCACAAAATGGGATTTTGAAGACAGGGTCTCACAGAGGTCTACCCACTTCTGCCTCCTAAGTCCTGGGATTAAAGGCATGGGCCACTATGTCCAGGCACGAATATGTTTTGTTATGTAAGATCTATTTGCTTTTATGTGCACGAATGTTTCTCCTGAATGTACATGTATATATGTGCACCACATGCATTCCTGCTCCCCACAGACCCCAGAAGCTGGAGGGCATCAGATCACCTAGAACTGGAGTTACAGGGATTGGCAGCGTCCTTGCAAACAAGAGGTTTATTATAGTTGGTTGAATGTCAGCTTGACACAAAATAGAATTGCGTGTAGGGAGCCTCCCCTGAAGGACTGTCCTGGTTGCCTCATTGATGTAGGAAGGTCACCCCTGAGTGTAGGCAGCATTTTCTGGCAGAGACACAATCACTGGCCTTTTGGCTTGGCTTTCTGTCTGTGCTGGCTGGTTTACACATTTCTGCTGCTGATTCTTCACTATTGAACCAGCAGTTCCAGGCTTCCATCATTGACTAAGCACCAGTGGCTCTCCAGGAATCTTTTAGGCTTGCAGGGCTAGATTGGGGCTGCTGAGGTACCCAACCTCAAGGATCAAGTGTTGTTACTGTTCTAACACTAGCTGGTTTGCTAAATTATTTCATATGGATGATAGATAGATAGATAGATAGATAGATAGATAGATAGATAGATAGATAGATAATAGATTAAAAGATTCATTGATTGGTTCACCCTCTTGGTTCTTTTCCTCTAGGGAACCTGGCCTAATACCAAGCATGGAAAAGAACCCTGTGCTTTTCTTTATAACTTATAAATTTTAACTGTGGTTTGGTGGTGTAACCTCAGATCTCTGGAAGCAGGCAGGAGTATCTCTGGAAGTTTGGGGTCAGCTTGTGCTACAGTGTGCAACACAGTTTCAAAAACAACAACAAAATTATCATTAAAACACATGAGCCTGCTTTAGATTTGTTATAAGGGCTCTAATATGGTCCTAAAGAGAAATAATCTATAAAGAGGAGATCAGAGGGCCATGTGAGACAGCCCTGCCCTTTGCTGGTCCTGGGCAAGTTGGCCCTGCCTCTCGCTGGACACTGAAGTAAGAGAGCTGTCAGTGGCCCTCATGGGAGAACTGATCCCTGCTCTCCAGAGAGATGGCCCCATCCCTCACCACAGGCTAGGGTGAACCGACCCTGAGGGCATAGGCATAGGGGAGCTGATTCAACCCCCTTGCCTGAGGCAGGTGGCCCTAGTGGCCCAGAATGACCAGTTCAGCTCCGAACCAGGCCCAACCTAACTTCTACCCTAACGAGGACCTGGTGGAAGGATCTCCTTAAAGGGACTAGTCCTGTGGAACATACCACGATTTGGGAAGTCGTCAGATATCCCAGAGGAGTTCTGGTGAGGATCCAGTGAAGACGGTGTACCTGAAACCAAAGCCCTTGATCCAGACCAACAACTCATTGCTATGAACATTTGCTTCTAAAGCTGATTGGACAAAAGGGTGTATTATGTGACATACTGCTCCAGATGCCACCAGGACAAATGAGACGTTGGAGAGGAGGGAAAGAAGGAAAAGCGAAGAGGTTTTGTTTTGTTTTTTGTTTATGTTTTTGTTCGTTTGCTTACTTTGTTTTATTTTGGTTTGATTTTTTTTTTAATTTTCCTTTTGGAGGGCGCTCCAGGGGTGGGAAGAGGTTATGGTGAGACTGGAAGGTGAGAAGAATTAGGGTGCATGAAATTATCAAAAAGATCAGTAAAGAAATTATGTTAACATAAAAAAATCTGTAAAGAGATTAATTGGGCAAAGTCTCAAATAAGCAGCTTAGCTGCCATACTTCCCTGGCTTCCCATGCCCTAAAGTACCAGGCAGTGCATGCCAGGTGTAGGTGGACAAGGGCAGCAGCCTCCTCCCCCCACTCTTTAATTGGAGACTGCACCTTCTTCATGAAGCACATCGGGACATCCCTGCAGATCGCATATTTAATTCATCTCCATCATCTGCTTCCCTGTAGGAAATAATCACACCCAATAGTTAATCCTAAGAAGTTAATAGTTGAGGCAACCCAATATATTATGCTTCCTGGATGAACTTTCTTCAAGACTTGCTTTATTACAAGGGCTTGGCTGTGGTGGCAGAGGGCTGACACCCTGAGTTCCAATAAAAAAAAACTCCCAAACTAAAATTAGTAGATGTGCATTGCTGAGAATACAAAACTGGAAGAGCAAAAAGAAACAGCAATCGGGGTATTGGGGATGCAAATCTGTGGGTTAAGCTACTCCAGAGGCTGGGGCAGAAGGATCTTTAGAACCCAGTAATTTGAGACCAGTTTGGTGACATAAGTTTGGTGACTGTCTCAGTGAAGAACGAAGGAGAGGGGTGGAGAGAGAAAGAGAGCATGACTCTGACCAGAGAGTATCAGTACCACAAACTTGGGTTCAGTCTCCTAATGATTTTCCTGGGTATGTATCAACATTTGGGACATTACCATCCTCTGGCCTTTGTCACCCGTTTCCCACTGTGCACGCTGCAGCTCCCCGTGTTATATGAAATCTGTCTGTGGATGGTGTGAAGGAGCCTTCCCTTCTGAGAAATGTGTGCACGCAGCAGGGGCTGGGTGGTATCGATGATCCTTGACTTGTGAAGCCAGTTTCCTCGAATGTTTATGTGATGTGGAGCAAGCAGACTGAGCTGTAGAGTATTTAGAGGGCCTCTTTCCGACTCTGAGAGAGTCCCCAGTGTGCCCATCATGCTGCAGAGTTAGGTCCTGGTTTCATCCCTTCTCCTTACCTTGTCCCCTTGTCCATGTCTCCAAGCCTTGTCTCTGTGACTTAAGTGGCCCTGGGTAGCATTCAGTAGTAATTCCTATACACCCACTGTTCCAGTGACACAGAAGCCTTCTGAGGTCACACACGGAATCTGAGATTTGTGCTGTTTAAAGGGTTTTTTTTAAAAAAAAAAAAAATCCTGCTTACAAACAGGGACACTGAGGCACACAAGGGTTAGAAGACCAATGGACTAGGTCAAATTTCACTTAATGGCTCCTTTCAGCAAGGTGTGATAGAATGTAGTTAATTAGATCCTTCCTGCAGGCATGGTAGAACTTAGGTAATTAGATCATCAGAAGGCTGAGGTGGGAAAGTTCCAGTTCAGAGCCAGCTGGGCTACAGGGCAGGGCTGCGCCTCCAAGACAGCAGCAGCAGCAGCAGCAGCATGGTCTTTCTACTCCAACAGTGAGCCTCACACAGAACACTAGAGACACGCCCAAGGACATGAAGGGTCTGAAAATCTCTCAGAACGGAGGCATTGTGCACTAAAAATAACCTGTGTGTCTTCTTTAATTTTCTATTGCCGTGAGAAAACACTGTGACCAAGGTAACACATAGAAGGAAGCATTTAATTGGGGCTCTTGGTCCATGGCCAGCATGTGCTGTCAGGCGTGGTGCTGGAGCAGGAGCTGAGAGCTTGTATGATCCACACGAGACAGAGAGAAGACAGCATATTGGGAATGGCCTTTACTCCTGAAACCTTGAAGCCAGCCCCAGTGACACATCTCCAGCAAGGTCACACCTCCTAATCCTTCCCAAACAGTTCTACCATCGGGGACCAGGCATTCAAATGTACAGGCCCATGGGGTCGTTCTCTCTCAGACCACCACTCTGAGTAATTTCTGATCACGTGGGTCCTCTCGTTACACATGAATAGCCCCTAATTCCATCACTGAGCTTGTTGCTTAAATACTGTTCTGTTTTTTATATTTTACTGATTGGACCATGCAGTTGAGTGACAGCAGTTACTTGTACTTTTGTTGTTGTTGTTGTTTGGAACAGGGTTTCTCTGTGTAGCCAACTCTCTCTGTAGACCAGGCTAGACTCAAACTGAAGGAAGGATCTGCCTGTCTCTGTTTCTGGAATGCTGGGATCAAAGGCAGGCTCTATAACATCTGGCCCGACAGCAGTTAACTGTAATACAATGCTTTTCTAGAACACTCTCAGGGATCCTCGCATTTTCAGATATAATCTGCACTTTCTGTGTCACGCCCCCACAAGTGTCTTTGTTGATGAAGCCTTTTGCTGAGAAGTCCATTAAAGTTTCTTCCTTTGCTCCTCATTTCTTGTCTGTGGACCTGTGTTAAGACTGCAAGTGAATTGACCTTTGACACCTCTTGGTTGTGTTTCTGTTGAGTGGGATTTAATTAGAACTGGAAGCAGTTAGCAGTTTTCTCCCATGTGCCCCTGAGTGCCCAGGGCAAGCCAGAGCTGTCTCCATGAATTCACTTCCAGCCCAGGGGTCTCCCCAACAAGATACTTGTGTTCCTGGTTCATAGTGACATCTGCTGGCTGCAGGCTAACAAGACAGTATGGTGGCAACCTGTGGTTGTGCTGACTTTATTTTAATACAGAACAACAGTTGCCTCTTGTGGCCTCACCACTACTTTCCTTGGAGGCTTCTTCCCCAGTAGCCCTCTCCCCAGATTGCCCCACACCCAGCTGGCACCTTGACTCCAGAAAGTTTAAGCTGGTCCTGCTGGCTGTGGGCATTGCCCTCCTGCCCTTAGCCCCCTGCTAGGTGGTAGGGAAAGCGTGGCTCGAAAGAAGTGAATTTAAACCACTGTGTTTGTACCCTCAGTCACATTGAGCCAGATCTGGCTGAGATTCTGGAGTCAAAAGGTCAGTGTCTCCCTGGGCAGCAGGTGGTAGGATATTTTTAGTATCTGAAGTCTTTAAGGCAAGGCTGGGGGGACGGGGGGGATAGAAGGGCAATGAGAGACAATGGTTCGTCCAAGACCTGAGTTCAAAAATCTGTAGAGACTAAGCTTTCTCCCAACACCCTGTGGGCTCTTGGGTTCTGGGTGTAGGGTTCCCACTGTGAAAGCCACACGCTCATCTGTTCATTGGCCGTTTTCATGTCTTAGGCAGTTAGTAAATGGGGGAAGGAATGTGGGATGCCACTTTGGGGTGCCAGATGACAGACATCCAAGGGAAGACTGAATAGTTAGTGACCAGGCACAGATCTGTTGCTCTTCAGAGCGCTTCTGTTCATGGTACTGTCCAGCCCTCGGTATCTCATGAACCCCAAGGATGATGATCTATCCTATCTTCCAAAGAACTAGACAGTGAAGGAGAGACCCCCCTGATGCCATGGGTATAGGAGGTGGGAACTGAAGCATCACAAACACAGAGCCTAGCTGTGTGCTCAGTCAGACGAGGTTGGAATCGCTCTGCCTATGAGACCCTGCAAGAGTTGTGCATCCCTGGCTCTCAGCTTTCTCCAGAATGGTTGGTCCAGTGCTTAGCATGTGCTTCTGGGAGGATGGGCACAGCAAAACCCCTCACTGCACTGGGCTTTCCCATTGCAGCTCATGCGGTTATTTGACCTTCACTCAGCCCATAGAATAGGCCCTGAACTCCATCATCACTGTCTTCCTGTGAGGGAGAAACTCAGAACAGCTGTAAGGGGAGGGGGTCCGTGGCTCTCTGATCCAGCCAGCAGGAGACCAGGGGACAACCCTAAGTCTGGAGGAGAGAATCCCTAGCTGGGAGAGCCTTCTTCCCTGGCCCTGGCTCCTCTGAGTGCCCCCAACTGGGGAGCCCCCAACATAACCTTGTCTGAAGATCCGCAGGCCATACTGTTTCTGAAAGCTGGCAATGAGGGAACCAAGAGGGCGACCCATCTCCCAGAGACTATAATGCTCTGGCCCAAGGGAGTTACCTTCATCATCACTTCCATGGGCACCAAGAGACATGCTGTGCCCAGGCAGCAGGCTCCCATTTCTGCTGTGCAGTCCTGAAGTGCAGACACCAGCAAGACTGAGGAGTTCCTGGTGCCCTACCAGGAACTGACAGCTGGCTCAGAAGCCCAGTGTGCAACACAGGCAGGTGAGAGTTATTTGTCAAGAATTGAAACCCAACACTCAAAGATACTCTGGAGAGGCTCCTGAGGACCTTGAAGTTTTCAGGCACTGACTTCACACCCTCCCTCTCAGAAGTGGATGAGGCCACTCTGAAGGTGAAGGTGAAGGCAGCTCTCAAGGGAATTCTGGGTGACAGTCAGCTTATCCTGGCAGACTGCAACCTGTTGCCAAAATGTCACATGGTGTAGGTAGTGCTTCCAGAACACAGGGCCTTATGCTGGAAGAGGTTCATCTTGTTATTCAGATATCAGAATCTGCCCATGATCAAGAGGTGAAGGACCAGACCCCGAAGGGTTTCAGTGACTCCCTTACCTACTTTGTGTTTCCCAGAAAGTACCTAGGTGGCTTCTCTATTTCTACTCAATGAATAAACCCCCAAAACAACCAATGGGCAAGGATCGTGTGCTCTTGTGAAGGACTAGGAATCTGAGATTGGGGGAAATATAGCGGATGAGGATAAGATTTTTACCATGGATTAAGGTCAGTGTGGGAAACCTACTGCTTCCTGGAGCAGTTTCACCCATCGTGTTGCCCTTGGCTCTTCCTGCTGCTCTGCTCTGTCAAATACTAACCCTGTGAGGAGTTATTGCTCCATTGTTCCTGTGTTCTGAACATTCTGACTTTTCTGCATGCTGCAGTTAGGGACTTTCTGCCTGACCATTAGACCATGGTTAAGTTGCCTAGTAAGTTGCCTAGTTACCCGTTTACACAAGAAGAACTTCCTCATTTCCCTTACCCTATATTTACCTTGCTTATTCCCTTGAATAAATGGGACTTGATCAGAATCCTATCTGGTCTCCATCTCTTGTGTCTCTTGTCTCTTTGCATTCTCACTCCCCCACTAGGGTCTCCGTTGACTTACCCGTGGGTCAATAGATAATGCATTTCAATAAAATGGAATGAAAGCATGCTGGGTTTGCAGAGCAAGGACAGAAGTTGCTTCTGTTAGAACTATGTGTAGAAAGCCAGCATTTCAGAGAAGGGAACATTAGACAGCAGAAAATAAGGATGGGAAGGTCCCTGTGTCGGACTGCTGAGATGCTCGGCTGTTCAGACAGCGTGCAGCTTCAGTTAAGCATGGTTGCTTTTCTCTATGTGTCCTGGGGATCATGCTTAGGACCTCACTCTTCTGGAACAGACTTTACCCACTGAGCCATCTTGCCAGACTTCCGTGTTAGCGTCTTAAGGAGTTCGTCCTTGATTTGGGTGAGTGGTACTTCCTCAGCTGGATAGGGAAGTGTCCAGTCCAGGAAACCCCACTAGAAGCCCTTGAACCTGGAAACTGAAGTGTAAGCCCCTGAGGAGAGCGAGTGCAAGACAGACAGTCAACCCTGCATTTCACACAGTGCCTTCTACAGCTGTCCCCACCATTCCCAGGCTGGCCAAGGGCTAGTGTAGTTGTGAACTTGATTTTGTGTCGGCCTGTGAGCACCATAGTTCTCTGAGGTCCCTGGATGCTACCTCCCTGCTGGATATCTATAGATTTCCCAAGTGCTACTGTTTTTCATTCTATATTCTTTCCCTCATCTTGTCTCAAACCCCAAATCATTTATCTCTTGGCCTCGAAGCCTGAATTAGACCCAACCAGTTGGATAGAGCATTGGTGATTGGTGGTGAAGGCATCAAAATACAAGAGCCAGGTCCAGATGAGGGATGTAACTCAATGGTTGGCAAAGTGCTTGCATAGCAACAAAGCAAAGCAAAACAAAACCCAGATCCTGTTCCTGCCAACGCCAGCCCCTTGTGCTGCTTCCCTCATCTAGAAAGTGCTGTCAGTTCTCTGGTCCGGTGTTCTGTTCCCATGGAGTCTCATGGTCATGACCAACACCGCATCATCTCCCCTAACTATCTTACCATGACCGTGACCATCCTCATATGGAACGCTCTGATATGTCCTGCACTGGAGAAATCTGGTTTGTGTCAGTCAACCCAGCATCTCCCAAGCTTTTGGGAGCCTGAAACCTGCTTCCCAAGTCACTTCACGTCTGTCAGCACTGCTATGTCAGGGTTTCACGGAACCAGGCCATGCCACCTCAGGATGGTGTCAGCTGCTCTGACTTGGGGATGCACTCTGCCCCAGATGGCATGGAGTTGGGCTGACCCCTGCTGGCATGGAACTTGAGCCCATCTCCTCCCGAGCCAGTCCAGTCTGGCCCATGTACTCAGCCTGTGCCCCCTCCACAGTGGCTGACATTCAGTCCCCACTCGTTTGCTATGACTGCAGGGAAACCGAGTCCCTCAGGTGTTCCCATTACAGCCATCCTCACTGTTGTTCCAGAACAACATGATGAAGCCATGCTCACCTTCCAGCCGAGACCCTCAGGATGGTGACTCCTCGCTCCCTGCTTTCCCTCCTGGAAAGACAAGAGTTAACTTTCCTTCCTCCTCTACCACATGCTTCCCTCCTTTCCTTCTCCCCAAATGGGCATTTGGTTAAATGAATACTTAGTGTTTAAGTTCTTAGACTACGCAAATTTTGTTTACAACCAAGCTATTTAAGGTAGTAGAGTTATAATTCTTTTTAGTGCAATTCTCTCCCCGCAGGTTATCTCTCTCTCTCTCTCTCTCTTTCTCTCTCTCTCTCTCTCTCTCTCTCTCTCTCTCTCTCTCTCTTTCTTTCTCTCTGCCTGCCACCACCCCACAGTGGTCTGGGACAGTACCCTCAGCCACTGCCTCCTGTCAGCGCTGAAGACCTCAGTCACGGGTGTCACTAAGAGGTCTGACCTATAACAAAGAGAGAGGGGGAAACAATAAGCTTCATGGAAAGCCAAAGCAGACTCGGTACCGCAGCATCCTATATGTCAGAGCTCTAAGCAACGGGGTGTTCGTTTCTTCTGTCCCAGAATCCACAACCCTGTAGTCTATCTGATGAAATAACTCACTAATTTAACACTTTACTTTGGGGGGCAGGGGGACATTTTGGTTTGGTTTGGTTTTTGCTCTTTGTAGATTTCAATAATAAATCACAATGTTGCATGGACTTTTCCTCTGGAAATGAACAAATGTCTATCCATCTCGGGGTACCAACACAGACCAAGTAATAATTCCATCCAAGTATGGCTCAGTGAACCAAGGAGTTGTTGGGTTTTATTTTTTTTTCTTTCAGTAACATTCATAAGGAATTACCACAGGACGGTGAGCAACCCCAAAAGAACAGCATCACCAACTCTTACCTCAGCTGATGTGAAGACCTCCCCATGGTGGCATTGATGAGTGCCCCTTTTAGCCAGCCCTCTATACTCGGTATACTCTATCTTTGCCCCAGCTGAGGAAAGGGACGGTAGAAATCAGGAGACTCTGGACACAGTGGGTAGTTAGACATTAACTAATGTCTAACGGTTCTCCCCACCACCTAGCATGAAGGACTGTCAACAGATCCCATTTTGAGAACAGCCTGTAGGTGACCACAACTGTTTGGACTTAGAATGCAACCCCTACTGTGCTCAGAGGACAGTAGTTCACATACTCCTTGACAGTATAATTATGAAGACATTACACTATTTCTGCTGGAGACTGGAGTAAGATCATGTAATTTTCAATACAATCTTAAATGAAAACAATCTTAAATTACAACCACTGGGAACATAGCTATAATTAGCCTGGGCTGTCATTTGGCAAACGTTGTTAAATATGCACCGAGCTGAACGCAGGGAAGGAAAGTGTTGTGGATTCATGAAGCTGCTTAGACAGGAAGTGAGAGAAATAAAGACCGTGTAAGTTATACAGAGCTTCACCAAGATCATCAAAATGGCCCAGGCAGCCAAGAGCAGAGCTGAATGTGCCCGGAGCTGCGGACGGATAAGCAACCATCCTATCCACACAGCACCCGGAGCAGTGGTGTGAGATCCCGGACCAGGACAGGTCCAGCAATTCGAGAAGCACTGGAGAGCTGGCCCTGACGGAACGCAGCGCAGCGTCCAGGTGCCGCAGCCAGGATAAATATTTCTTCCAGTATGTTCGCTACAGATACGCCGCTTCAGTGAAAGCTGTACTTGTGGCCAGTACTAGAAAGCAGGGACAGCTAGATCTCTGCCTTTCTACGGAGGGGAGGCTGTGGAGAACAACAAAGCAGCCACTTCCGGTGAGAATAGCCAGCTAGGAACCTGCAAGAGGGCGCTCACAAATACACGGATAAGCCTGTGAAGAAGGGGCCTTTGAGATGGGGCAACAGAACCCTTATGCCCCTATAAATAGATGATTACTTTTTAAAAAGCATGTGAAAATAAATACATAGGTATTATTACATTCTATAAACAGAAGAAAAATTTCTTTCCATTTTCTGTCTACCATGCCCTGTGACTGACATACACCTTTCTACATTCATACATCAGTGTTCTTTACTTTTGAAACAAAGTCTCCAGCTCAGTAACCCAGCACATACTCATTAAGGAGCCAAGGAAAGACCCTGAACTTTTTTCTAATTTTCCTGCCTCCACCTCCTAAACACTGAGTAACGATTTGTTATCCGTCAGGTTATAAATGACATTTTTGTCATGAACGTCGCATTATCTGGCTTCTCTGCTACCATGTTCACACAGACACCCATGTCCCCACCGGCCTACAGGATATGGGCACAAAGAAGCGTGCTCCACACAGGAATAAGTCCACATTCTGGGTTGAAGAAACAGCCCACTCGCCCAGTACAGGTCCTCTCAGAGGACTTCTGACTCAGGGCCTCCTCCTGCCCCCCACCTCTTCAGACCACTTACTCATGGGTGTCTCCCTCCAGCTGTGTTCCTTGCTACAGCTGGACCCTAAAACAAAGGAAGGCGCCTCGTTTTTCTGTCGCACATTTCCAAAGGCCATTTTGAAGATGTAGGAACGAAATTGTAAATAGCAGTGTGTTGCCCAAACCCTTTCCTTGGGAGAGACAAAAATAACATGTCCCCTCCCCCTCAGGTCCCAGGGATAGACCACAAAGCGATTCCTCCAGAGTTCACTGGGAACCAGTCGGTGTATCAGGCCAATGCGGGTGGCTTACAGGCAGGATCATAGGTAACCTTAACCAGACACGTTAGAAGGTTCGCACCTTCTCCATGGTTGTGTAGTTGGGGTCTCCTCCCTTTATCCTTCCCCACCTACATCCTCTAGTACCTCCCCCAAGATCCCTTAGGGAAGAATTGTGCACCCTTAGTTAGGGTAGCTTTACCCTCCTGCCCCCTCCTCCCATGAGGAAAGGTATACAGCCAACAGCCCCAACTACAAAGAGTTTTTGACCCAGGCTCCGCCCAACTCCTCTCCTACACAGGACTACCCACCCATATGACCTTGAGACAAAATCAACATAAGGACTAAATAAAATTAAAATAGCAAGACAAAATGGTAGACAAGTCCACATATAAAGTGCTCAGGCGTGAGTACATGGAACCTACACGTAGGCAAGGACACCTGACAAAGGTGGACCACAGAGAGGTGGAGCCCAGGGAGAGGGAAAGCATCCGCTGCAGCATCACCCTCACCAGTGGCTAATGCTGCTTTTCTGTAGTTCCGGTCCTCAGGGGACTAGATCAAGAGCAGCTTGCTATATCGTGAGACCACCACCGTCCTTCCTCCCATCGCGTCACTGTATAAACAGTTATTTAGATTTTCCTTGACATATATATGTGTATAACACACACATGTACACATGAGCACACACGCACACACCCAATATAAGAGACTTACAAAACTATTTTGAAACCACTTAGGCTACAAAGAAAAATCAAAAGGGTAGTGCTATTCCAAGATAAAACAGGTGTTGGGCAGGCATCTTTGTATAACCACTGTGTGCATGTGAGTGTGCGTGTATGTGTGTGCGTATGTGTGTGTATGTGTGTGTGCGTGTGCGTGCATGTTTGTGTAAGGTTGTAGTTCTAGCAGTCTTTATGAATATTCTTATCAGTCATGCATGCATAAGACCCCCTCCTTTATTTACCCATTTATTATATGTTAATTCATTTTCCTCCTTTTTTGTTAGGGCATGACAAGTGACTCCACTTTGATTGCTTACAAGCTTCACCGTTTTGCAAATCAAAGACTCCCGGCACCAGAAAATTACCGATGAATGTGTGCCTGTGTTTCAGAATTCCCAGGGAGGTCCGTCACAGGAGTCAAGGAAAAGAGCCACAGAAAGCAGCTAAAAAGCGGCGTGCCTTTACGCCTGCGCAATCCCCCACAGACCTTGGGACTCAGCTGCTCTAAGTGAGAACTGGTGCTGGTCTGGGCTCCACCAACCCCTGGAGAGCTACCAGGCCTCTGAGGCACATCCCCAGTATGGGAGGATGTCCACCCTAACCACTTGAGAGAGGAAGCAGAAGAGGGACAAATTGCAACAGTTACGACACTTCCTTCAGGCCTCACTCGTGGGACTGGCGACCCGCAGAGAGCAGCTTCATGGCGGAGGAGTGCCTTGGCGGAGGAGTGCCTTGGCGGAGGGACACCTGCCACAGTCCAGGCTCCCCACAGAGGTAACCCCACTGCCTGCTCTCCTGCCCGAGCCAGGAGTGAAAAGGCCCCTCGATGCGGACTCCCAGGAGTGCTGTGTCCTCCCTCTTGCCTTCCCAAGTTCTTCCTAAACTGTAGACAGTCCGTAGGCCTTAAAGACTAGGGTTTCTTAAAAACCACGTGGGATGTTCTAGAGACCTTTTAGATGATGTAGAAAACGTCCTGTCTCGGACTCATATTCGCCTGAGTCAGCAGAGGTTGTCAGCAGATATTGGAGAGGCCAGTGTGCTAGGCCTGGGAGGAGTTCTAAGAAGTTAGCACTCGGTGACCCAGCTTCTCTACTCAGTCTGGAATGCAGTGTGCTGCACTTCTGGGTTTAGGGAGGAACACAGAAGGGCCAGAGGCCACAGACGGTGCAAACTGGAAACAGTTTCTGCCTACTCCCCTGACCAGGCTCTAACGGCAGCTTCCTCTGGCCTCTGCTCTAACTACCTAGGAAGGACACCTGAGTTCTGTATCTTCAGACAGTCCTTCAGCCGCGTCAGAGATCAGTCAGCTGCTGGTGACTCACACTTCCTCACTTCCTGGACCTTTCAAAGGTTCAGCCTGGGTCTGAAAACCTTCCCTGAACCGACTTCTTTCGTTCTAGGGTAGACGCTCAGCGTGTCTGCATGGGTTTACCTTTCTTCAGGAAGAAAGAATAGTCGAGGTGCGCCCCCAGGCTTTCTGCAGTTGGATTTATTAGAGGCCACCATGGGTTCTGTGAATTCCAGAGGTCACAAGGCAGAAGCCCGGGTGGTAATGATGGGCCTCGACTCGGCTGGCAAGACCATGATCCTGTACAAACTGAAGGGCCATCCTCTGGTGGAGACCTCACCCACTGTTGGCTTCAATGTGGAGCCTCTTGAATCTCCTGGACGTGTGTCGCTGATTCTCTGGGATGTCGGGGGACAGCCGCAGCTGAGGGCTACCTGGAAGGACTACCTGGAAGGCACTGACATCCTTGTGTATGTGCTGGACAGCACAGATGAAGCCCGCTTGCCTGAGGCAGTGGCTGAGCTCCAGGAAGTCCTGGAGGACACCAACATGGCCGGCGTCCCTTTCTTGGTACTGGCCAACAAGCAGGAGGCGCCTGATGCTCTTCCATTGCTTGAAATCAGAAACAGGCTGGGCCTGGAAAGGTTCCAAGACCATTGCTGGGAGCTCCGGGCCTGCAGTGCTCTCACGGGTCAGGGGCTGGAGGAAGCCCTGCAGAGCCTGCGGCATTTGCTGAGATCCTGCTGAAATGCAGTAGCCTGGGACTCCAGGCTGGAGCAGGACAGGGGTCAGGGCCAGCCCGACCCCCTGAGCAGGCAGAACAGCTTATCCTTGCTTCTATGAGCAGGAAAGGCCTGTTGATCCTTGAGAAACTACAGCTCAGTTTACCACACGCGAAATCCTTCTACTCCTGGGCAGGCTGTTTTCTTCTCAGGACTTACTCCTGTTGGCACTACACTGAAAATCAACCGGTGCTTTTTTTCGAATAATCATAGCCAGCGGGAACATAAAAAGCCTCAAAATGCCTCATGTAACAGCTCAGTACCAAGTGCGAAGGCAACAGTTGGTGACAATACCTGAGAACCAAGCTCACATGAAAAGAGGTTTCAAAAGTGCATCTGAGTGCCACCTGGACCTACCCCTGTCACCAGGAGGGGCTTCAGCTCCCACAGTGCTGCAGAGGTCCCCAGGGCCCTGGAGCCTTCCAGAACTCACCCTCCTCTCCAACTCTGACGAGCCCTTCTCTGCCCTACAACCTGTATTGTAAAAAAATAAAATGACTCCAATGGTACTCCCTTTTTCTTCTCTGTAGCATATGTCTTTCCTTAAAGCTGAGACAATGGGGGTTGGAAGATGGCTTAGCAGGCAATGGCACCTGCTGCTGAGCTAATGGCCTGGGCTTGGTCCCCAAAGCCCACAGGGTGGAAAGAGAAAACAGATTCCTACACATTGTCCTTTGTCCTCCACACAGGTGTTGTGGCACATGGATGGATATATATACATATGTGTGTGTGTATACATATATATACACATGTGTATGTATGTATATGTGTATATATATGCATTGGCAAGCATGTGTCTCCCACCCTCCAAATAAGTAAATATTTTTTAATTAATTTATTTTTTAAAAACTATCTTTTCTCATTTTACATACCAATCCCAATTCCCACTCCCTCCCCGCTTCCTGCTCCCTCCACCTTGCTCCCCACCCTACCCCACTCCCATCACTCCTCAGAGAAGATAAGGTTTTCCATGGGAAGCCATCAAAGTCTAGCACATTGATGAGCAAATATTTTTAACAATATTTTCAATCATATCAAACTTGGGATGCAGCTCAGTGCCTCGAATGCATGCGCAATGTTTTGGGCTCAGTCTCTAGCACTGGATGGGAGTGCAGCAAACGTAGAGATCATGGGTGGATCAGAGGTGCAGGAAGACAGTGGGGCCTCTCTGTAGCCCGAGTGTTTGGGAGTCAGGCATGTGAGGAGAATTGTGAGCTGCAGGGTAGCAGGGGCTGCCATGAGAATCAAGAATAGCAGCAGAAGAGATCAGATAGTCGGTTCTCATGAAACGCACATAGAGAGAGAGCAAGAACGCTTTGTTTGTGGCAAAAACAAAAATTAATAATCCCCTTGCCTGGTGGCCACACAGCACTGGGAAGGGGGATGTCTACAGAGAAAGACCCTGAGAAAAGAGGGGCAGGGTAAATAAATCAAGAAAGAGAGAAGGAAAGATCAAAGGAATGTAGGAAGGAAGGAAGGGAAAGAGAGAAAGGGGGGAAAGAAGGCAGAGGAAGGAGGGAAAGGAGTCAAGAAACAAAACTCAACCAGCGAACCACTGCTACCTGTGGACCAGGAGCTCTGGGAGCTCAATCTGAAGATCCTGGTGACAGCAACAATTCTCTCCAACTCTCTCTCTACAGCCCAGGGATGGGGGGGACAGATGTGCTGTGGTATGTATTACAGACACGTTTGTAGAGCATACTATGAGACGGAACCTGACGATTAAGTAATATCTTAATGAAAAGGTAGCATAAAGAGGCAGTGGCCCAGCATTTTTCTGTGAATCACCTGCCCTCCACCTTGTAACTCTCTAGAACCCAACTTGTTTTAGAAGAAAGATGACGGGCTGGTGTGCAGCAGGTGAGGAGGGAAAGCCAAGCCCACGACTTCTCATGAGTGCTGGAATGTGCTGGACGCTGCCCTCCAGCTCCCTTACCAGTCAAAGCCTCTCCCTAATCCTAGACCAACTCCCTGACCTGGAGCCCAGCACTTGCGTCTTCTCTCTGAGCTCTGAATGCAGCTCCTCTTGTGAAGCCAGGAGATTAGAAAGAAAGGGTTCCAGGAAAGGGGAACTGACCCCTAGCTCCTCTCTGAAGTTACACAGTTACAATTTGCCCTGCACGTTTCAGGGGTTTTTTCTTGTTTTGTTTTTAAGAAAAAACATCCCTGAAATAGGTGGTGTGACTGGGCAGTCACATATGCTTCCCTTTCTTCTGTTTTTGAAATAGCATCTCATGATATAGCCCAGGCTATCCTCCAAATCATGTTCTTCAAATCCCAGCCTCCTGATTACTGGGATTACAGACCTGGACCCCGTGTTTGGAAAGTCATTTATATTTGAATGTCTATGAATTCTTTAGATTTGTGGGGGAGGGACTGTAGATAGGCCAAGCTGGAATTTGACAAGAGACCAAGGAAGTGTGGATGCAAGGTACCAGGAGGAGGAGGGGAAGCTCACAGGTGACAAGGAATCTGGGTTATCCTGCCTTTAACGGGCACCTGTGGGGCACGGAGCTGCCACTTCCCTGGGTGTGTAGACAGCAAAAAACCAACTGAAGGAGACACACAGAACTGACAGGCCGGCCCTGAGCATCCCTTCAGCCTAACCCTTCTCCAGCTCACAATTTTGATGAGTCTCTCCACTAGTGACTGGCCTCCTGGGATACAAAACCAGGAAAAATACACCTTTAGAGAAAAATCAGGCTGGGGTGGGATAAGTCAGTACAACTGTGAAGTTAATTGGGGCATGCTGGTGCATGCCTGAGCAGCCAGAAGGAGCTGTGGCCTTCAATGGGGAAGCCACATGTCCCTGACTGCATCCATTTCCTTGGCTACAATCCACCCCTTCCTTACTCCAGACTTCCCTCCTGAGCAGACTGTTGGCAAACACAGATTTTTCTTTTCTAATTTCATGGTGTTTGTGTGTTTGTGTTTTGTTTGTTTGGAGTTGAGGAGTGAACCCAGGGTCTTGTACTTGCTAGGTTCTACCCCTGGGCTCACACACCACACATGAATTATTCTCTATATGTTTATAGGTTTCAGAGTGACTGCAGAGAAAGTCAGGGTTTCAAAGATGCCTAACTGGAGACAGAGGCCGCTACAGCAACCCAGCTGGAGAGTTCCTGAAAGTGCAGAGTGGGGCTGTAGGGTCACAGGGTCACAGGGTCATGGGGTTGAGTGCAGATACAGATGCAGGGGCAGGACTTCAGCTCTGCAGAGGGAGGTGAGGGTCTGGGTGAGTGGGCAGATGGACAGACAGTGAGCAGCAGAGACAAGCTGAGCTAGAGCCCCAGAGACAGTGGGGGGTTTCTACCCTTCAGTCCCTTGATGCACACAGCAAGAGATCCTATGACAGGTCCAAGGGACCATCACCACCACCCTGTAGCACGCCCTCACGGTGGGATGCTGCACCCTTGCTTGGTCAGATGTGTTCCGGAAATCCTTGGTTCTGGTATTTCTGATATGCCGTATGCTCCTATGTTCTTAAATGAGTTTGGTAAATTTACAGACATTCTTTTTTAACTCCTAGCCTGTGCCTCACCAGTGGTACCTATGCACATGGTACAACACAGAGTCGTCCTTCATCCACATTGTCTCTCTACATGGAGTCAGGAACTGTGGCAAAAAGGAGTCGCTCAGGGCAAAGCTGAACATGAAAGCCACTGTTACATGCAATACGCAGTCACTTTGTGTAGGATGCAAACCGGTCTTTCTAGAAGGTTTAAAACATTCAGGAAAGTTATATAAGTCACTTTCCCTTTGTTCTTTTCTGGTTAATGAATGCCGGTGTGAAAAATACTGATCTCACTCAAAAGGGATACAAGATGATTTTTTTTCTGAAGCCAAAAATGAGTGACGATGGCCCAAGAACACAGATTTAGGCCACCACAAAGTCCATGGTCCAGTGTGGTGGCAGTTTGACGTTTTCATAAGAGCAGTCGCAAGTCAAGGCACTTTTTAAACATACCGGTGGGCCCGTCAGGAAGTTGGGTCGCAGCACAGCAGAGAGAGCTCTGCCGTGGGCTTTAGATGTTGACGGTGTTCCTATCCCTTTGACTTGTAGAAAGAAGCTGTCTCCCCAGGTTAGCTTTCTGTCCAACTTGACACAAGCTAACACAAGTCAACTGGGAAGAGGAGCCTCAAGTGAGAAGATGTCCCCACCAGATTGTCTGGAGGCAAGACTGTGGGCCTTTTCTTCATTAGTGACTGATGTGGGAGGAGCCAGCCCACTGAGGGCGGCTCTACCAGGGCAGGTTAACCTGAGCTGTATAAGAAAGCAGGCTGAGCAAACTACAGGAAACAAGGCAGTAAGTGGTCTTTCTTCATGGCCTCTGCCTCAGTCCCTGCCTCAAATTCCTGCTTTGGCTCAACGGACTTGTGACCCATAAACTCTTTCCTCCCGAAGTTGCTTTTGGTCATGGTTTTTTTTTTTGTTTTTTTTTTTTTGTTTTTTATCACAGTAACAGCAAACTAAGGCAAGGTTTGTTTGTACATCCCAAAGGATTCACCGCAGCAGATACTGGAGCATATTCAGAGGAGGGCAATGAATGGCTCTTTAGGGGGGTAAAGACACCCCAAGATCACCAGGCCCTGGAACTACAACATTCCAAGGTCTCCAAATGACAACAGGTTCTACTCAGCCAATTAGTCTTTGTAGACACAGCCTCTTTTTTGAGCGGGGGGGGGGGGAAGGGGGGGTTGAGGAGTTGGTTTTTTCGAGGCAGGGTTCTCTGTAGCTTTGGAGCCTGTCCTGGAACTAGCTCTTGTAGACCAGGCTGGCCTTGAATTCACAGAGATCCGCCTGCCTCTGCCTCCCGAGTGCTGGGATTAAAGGCGTGCACCAGCACCACCCGGCAACACAGCTTCTTTCAATGAGTCTTGGTCACAGCGCCCCTGCTGGCTTGGCATTGTGACATTATGAGGCACATCAAAAGGTTACAAACACTTTAGCCCTGTGGAAACAGAGGGTTTGTTTTGTTTTGTCTTGTTTGTTTTAAACAAAGTCTCATGTAGCTCAGGCTGGTCTCAAACTTGATGTGCAGCCGACATTTTTCATTGTCAGCATCTTTGTCTGGGGTATCCTTAGGGAACGGCACATTGTCTCTGAAGAAAATTTTTGATTTATCAGTTGAGTCGAAGTTTTTAGACTCTCCATCAGCCTGAAAGGCAAACCAGATCTTCTCCTTCTCAGACCCTCTTAGTTCTCCTGTTCTTTCTGTCTTCCTTCCATGACCCGGGCACAAGAACAGGCACACCACAACCCCCTCCTGTTAGACAGGGTGGGGTCAAATTCTCCAGAGCAGTCAGATGATGTTTGCTGGAGAAAGTCTGTTGGCTGTTTGCTCAGCTTGGTCACAAGGCTCTTACACAAGTGTGTGGCCTCAACCTGGGCTTGGTTTCCTTTGAGGCAGGGATGACTAAGCAGCTTTGGGAAGACCTCAGGGTCACTCCGCTGCAGGTCCACGTCTGGCCCTTTGTGAGGGGCATATAGATAACACCAGATCTGATTCTGATCTGTCCTGCATCTGGCAGGACAAACTCATGGTTACTAATGCCGAAACTAATTTGGGGAAGGGGTGAGGCGTTCTTCAGGGAAGCCAAAGAGAGAAGGCTATTGAGTTATTAGCCTAAGTAGTGACATGTATACACACATTTGATTGTATGGTCTCCCCAAACCTCATCAGGCAGGCAATAGGGGAATTGAAAAGAAAAATGGGAGAAAAAGAAAAGAAACAAAATTTCATAAAGCTAAAAAGCAGAAGAGAGACCCACAGGTTTGAGATGAACATTGAAACCATGGCATGTGGAAACAGTTCACAGGGCAAAGAGTCAACACTGTGTCTGTCTGTGCAGCTTGGCAGGTTTCCTCTCCAGCACTCCCTTGTCTGAGGGAGGCAGCATCAACCCCTGTAATGTGCCCAGACTTAAGAAGTTTCTACCTTGGTTTAGAGACAGGGCACAGAGACGTTCAGTAACTTGTGTGAGTCACACACATCATTTGCGCTTCAGAGGCCTGTCTCCAGAGTCCACACTTTCACATGAGATAGGACTTAGGCCCTAAAATCAGGAGGTCTCAGGACTTGCCACAGAAGGACCAAGGTGCGGTCAAAACCAGAGGCAGCAGAGAGTCTAGGAGGAGAATGACCTCAGCCCGCCCTCTCATCTCACCCCAGCAGCAGCTGCCCCTGTGCTGAGCAGAATGTTGTTATTTCTTCTCTGGTGGCCTTGCCCGATGAGCACGGGGAGACACATAAGGAACTGGAGCTTGAGAGGAAGTTCGTGAGCTGAGTGGAGGCTGTGGGGACCTCTCTGACCTAACTCTCACGTGTGACAGAAAGCACGTGTGCCCTGCACCAGGACTGAGATGCTGAGCAGCAGAAGGACAGTACTGGCACTGCAGGTCCTCAGAGGACAAGCCCTGGCCACATCCACAGAGCTCACACAGTGCTTTCCCCTTTCCCGCTTTCATTCTTCATACAGAGAGATATGTAAATATCAAAATGATAGCAAGGTTCTCTATACCAACAACACTGGACTCCAGAGGATGGTATAGAAGGCCTGCGAAATTCTAGGAACAATGTAAGCTGTAAGTCTATATTGTAAGCCGTAAAATAAAATGCAGGTCGATTCTGAGCCAATGCTTGTCAATAGTTGAATGACTAAGTCCATAAAGGGAAGGGAGAACCTTACAAGAGAATTCTAATTCGTAAGTGTAAAAGGAAGGAGAGGAACAGAAAATCGCCCTAGAATATTCTAGCAATCACTGCTGCAGGTAAGCTTAATCAATGGATGCTTAAATTGTATGGTGAAAATTTGAGACTAGCCTGGGCTACATTAGGCCTATGTCAAAAACAAACAAACAAATAAAAAAAAAACAAATGTTCAAGGGGAGCCCACCAGACATGACCACTCAGACACAGTTTATAGCCAATTGGAAATCTTTATTCCAACTGACTGGAACTACACTCAGGTATTCAGGACCCAAGTATAATGTCAAGTGTTTAGGGTAAAAGATTTTAAAAGGCAAGACCATACCCTGGTATCTCGCCCTGTAGCTGCAATAGTTGAACAGACACTAAGATAAACAGTTACTTGAAGGGGCAGTCTGGACAAGCAAGCAGTCTAACAGAAGCTAAGTTAGCTGGGGCATCTTGACCTCAGGTTCCTAGAATAGAGGTGGGTAGTTTTCCATGGGTTTCTCCATCAAGGAGATAAAATTTTGGAACCTAAGTGGTCTCAGCAAGAACACAAGATGGGGAAACCTGTGCACTATTTTGCCCTGTAACAATATTATAGCGGGAAAATGCAGGCATCACTTAACCATGTGGACAGGTCAGCATCACCAGCATCAATTAAAAAAAAACAGGAAAAAAGGAATGAAAGATAAAAGGAAAAGAAAAAAAGAAGAAACAGCTCTCACCTCAAAGGAATAAAAGACATGGTTTATTTTGGAGCTAATATGAATGACCAGGGGCAAAGACATAGATTTCAATCTCCCAAAACACTATGCTCCAGGAAGGTAGCAATTTCATGAACTTTTTATGATAAAGGAACACAGCCATAAATCAGGGCAGTTTTCAAACATATTGATGGGTACATCGAGTTGGTGGGTTATAGCCAGCTACGGAAACTGCTATAGGTCTTGGATTGTGTCCAACAACACTCTAAGTCTTTCCGTTGGTGGGATACAATGGTTTTGCTAGTATGTGCTAAAGGTCTTTATCTGTCAGGTATTAGGTCTGGCTATGTCTGTTAGTCATGGGATACTAAATCTGATACAGGGCAGGGTAAGGAATGGCTATTTAGTCAATTACAGGTGTCCCAAGAGAAACTGCGGCTAGGCTGTGGGCCTACAACATGCCAGGCTCTCCCAACACTCAAGTTTTCATCAGCCATTTGACTTTGCAGACACAGCTTCTATCCAGGAGTTCTCATGCTCTCCAGTAACAAGTCCGACGAGATTCATGCTCCCTGACTTGATGCCCAGAAAAAGGCATGCTCTTTGGAGTGTCCTTGCACCAAGTCTAAAACTCACCATAACCACGAGGAAAGCCTCAGAGAAGTCCAAACTCCATGACATTCTAGGGGATGTCAAGGTTGTGAGAAACAGAAAGACTGAAGACTTGGCCCAGAATAGAGGACTCAACAGGTACACGCAACATAGAATCCTGGAAGAACAGGATGACGTTTGTGGAGACCCTGGTGGAATGTAGCTGGTGGAGTAGGAAACCATGGGGCATGAAGTTAATTTCCTACTGCAGACAACTCTTCTGTGTCTGTGTGAGACGCCAGCATGAAGGAGATCTGGGGAAAGCCATAGGGCAGAACTCCACACAACTCGATGCTTCTCTGTGAGATAAAACCACTTTAAGATAAGAACACACACACACCACAGTGAGCTTATGGAGAATTATTTTTGTCTTACAATTTTATACCCAATCAAACTATGCATTCACTGTGAGGACAGAACAATACAGTTCTCAGACATGGAGGTCACATGTAATGACAGAACAATGGCAGTTCTCAAACATGGAAGTCACATGTGATGACAGACAATACAGTTCTCAGACATGGAAGTCACATGCTCCCTCACTTCAAGTAACACTGCAGTCACCACTAGACAAAGTCAATGTGTTTCCAGAACAATGCTATGGAGAAACCCCAAGGCAACCAGTGTGGATGGGAACCTAGGAACTAATATTTCCTCGGAGGTTTCTAACCTACCAAACACCTATTCATTTAATTATACCAGTAAATTTTCAGTTTGATTTTTAATAATTATTTTAAAATGTGTGTTTGCTCACATGTATGGATGTGTACCACATGGCACATAGCCACAGAGACTAGAAGAGGGCATCGGGACCCCCGGAACTGGAGTTATATATGGTTGTGAGCTGCCATGTGTGTGCTGGGAACCGAATTTGGATCCTAAGCATCATGCTTAGCCAGTACTCTTAACCATCGAGCCATCTCTCTAACTTTACTTTGATTTTTGAGATAGAGTCTCATTCTATAGACCACCCTGTCTCAGTATCCAAAGAGCTGGGATTGTGACTATGATTATAAAGCCACCAACTTAGGTGATTTCTTTTTTTCCAATCCTGGGAATGAACCTTATACATGCCTCCTCACTGAGCACAAGTGTTCAGTATTGAGAGTTTGGAGCTGTATTATAGAGATGAATGTAGAAAACTGAGGTGGGGGAGGAGGGAGGGCGGGAAAGAGAGAGAAAAAAAGAGAAAGGGTGAGAGAGAGAGAGAGAGAGAGAGAGAGAGAGAGAGAGAGAGAGAGAGAGAGAAAGAAAGAATGAATGAGAATTGTAACCTGCAACCTATGGGGAGAGAATTTCACTAAAAAGAATTATAACCCCAGTACCTAAATAGCTTGGTTGTAAACAAAATTTGTGTAGTCTAAGAATGTAAACACTAAGTACTCATTTAACCAAATGCCCATTTGGGGAGAAGGGAAGGAGAGAAGCTTCTGGTAGAGGAGGAAGGAAAGTTAACTCTTGTCTTTCCAGGAGGGAAAGCAGGGAGCGAGGAGTCACCATCCTGAGGGTCTCGGCTGAAAGGTGAGCATGGCTTCATCATGTCGTTCTGGAACAACAGTGAGGATGGCTGTAATGGGAACACCTGAGCGACTCGGATTCCCTGCAGTCATAGCAAACGAGTGGGGACTGAATGACAGCCGCTGTGAAGGGGGCACAGGCTGAGTACATGGCCCAGACTGGGCTGGCTCAGGAGGAGACGGGCTCAAGTTCCATGCCAGCAGGGGTCAGCCCAACTCCATGCCATCTGGGGCAGAGTGCAGCCCCAAGTCAAAGCAGCTGACACCATCCTGAGGTGGCATGGCCTGGTTCCGTGAAACCCGTGACATAGCAGTGCTGACAGACGTGAAGTGACTTGGGAAGCAGGTTTCAGGCTCCCAGAAGCTTGGGAGATGCTGGGTTGACTGACATAAACCAGATTTCTCCAGTGCAGGACGTATCAGAGCGTTCCATATGAGGATGGTCACGGTCATGGTAAGATAGTTAGGGGAGATGATGCGGTGTTGGTCATGACCATGAGACTCCATGGGAACAGAACACTGGACCAGAGAACTGACAGCACTTTCTAGATGAGGGATGCAGCACAAGGGGCTGGCGTTGGCAGGAAACGGGTCTGGGTTTTGTTTTGCTTTGCTTTGTTGCTAAGCAAGCACTTTGAGCTGCATCCCTGGACCTGGCTCTTGTATTTTGATGCCTTCACCACCAATCACCAATGCTCTATCCAACTGGTTGGGGGTGACAGCCTGTCTTGTCTGTCTTGCACTCGCTCTCCTCAGGGGCTTCCACTTCAGTTTCCAGGTTCTATGGCCTCTTGGGTTTCCTGGACTGGACACTTCCCCATCCAGCTGAGGAAGTGCCACTCGCCTGAATTAAGGACGGACTCCTTAAGATGCTCACACGGAAGGCTGGCAAGATGGCTCAGTGGGTAAAGTCTGTCCCCGAAGAATGAGGTCCTAAGCATGAATCCCCAGCACACATAGAGAAAAGCAGCCATGCTTACCTGAAGCTGCACGTTCTCTGAACAGTCGAGCATCTCAGCAGCCCGACACAGGGACTTTCGCATTCTTATCTTCTGCTCTCTAACGTGCCCTTCTCTGAGGCGCTGGTTTTCCACCTGTAGTTCTAGTAACTTCCGTCCTTGCCCTGCAAACACAGCATGCTTTCATTCCATGGTACTGAAATGCATTGTCTACTAATCATATCCCATGGTAAAAAATCTTCTCATCCCCTATATATTTTACACCAATATCAGCTTCCTAGCCTGGTCCAAGAGCCCAAGATCCTTGCCCATTGGCCACGTCAGAGTATATCAATCAGTTAGAAATGGAGAAGCCACCCAGGTACTTTGTGGAGAACCCAAAGTAAGCAAGGTAGTCACTGAGGCCATGCAGGGTTGGGACCTTCAACCCTTGATCATGGGTCACCTCTATCCCCCTGTTATCTGAACAGGAAGAGGAACCTCTTTCAGCATAAGGCCCCGTGCTTTGGAAGCACTACTTACACCATGTGGCATTTTGGCAATAGGTGGCAGTCTGCCAGGATAAGCTGACCGTCACCCAGAATTCCCTTGAGAACTGCCTTCACCTTCACTTCATCGCTGGCTTCATCTGCTTCTTCTGAGAGGGAGGGAGTCAATCAGTGTCTGAAACCTTCAAGGACTTCATGAGCCTCTCCAGATTATCTTTGAGTGTTGGGTTTCAATTTTTGAAGTAGACACATAATTTGACAAATAGCTCCCGTCCTCGTGTGTTGTACACTGGCTTCTGAGCCAACTGTGAGCACCTGGTAGGGCACCAGGAACTCCTCAGTCTTGCTGGTGTCTGTACTTCAGGGATGCATGGCAGGAATGAGAGCCTCCTGCCTGGGCACAGCATGTCTCTTGGTGCCCACGGAAGTGATGATGAAGGTGACTCCCTTGGGCCAGAACACCGTAAAGTCTCTTCAGATACGGGTAAGTTGGGGGCACTCAGAGGAGCCAGGGCCAGGGAAGAAGGCTCTCCCAGTTAGGGATTCTCTCCTCCAGACTTAGGGCTGTCCCCTGGTCCCCTGCTGGCTGGATCAGGGAGCCATGCCCCCCCTCCCCTTACAGCTGTTCTGAGTTTCTCCCTCACAGGAAGACAGTGATGATGGAGTTCAGGGCCTATTCTGTGGGCTGAGTGAAGGTCAAATAACCGCATGAGCTGCAATGGGAAAGCCCAGTGCAGTGAGGGGTTTTGCTGTGCCCATTCTCCCAGGAGCACATGCTAAGCACTGGACCAACCATTCTGAAGGCTAAGAACCACGAACCAGGCCTCCTGCAGGGTCTCACTGGCAGACAGTTCCAAACTGGTCCCACTGAGCACACAGCCAGGCCCTGTGACTGTGGTGTCTCAGATCCACCTCCCATACCCATAGCATCAGGCAGGCCTCTCGGTTTCCATTTTCTCGTTCTTTGATAGCTAGAATAAGATCATCGTCCTCGGGGTTCATGGGATTACTGAAGGCTGGACAGTACCGTGAACAGAAGCGCTCTGAAGAGGAGCAGGTCTGTACCTGGGCACTAACCACGGTCAGTCTTTCCTTGGATGCCTGCCAACTTGCTATCCCAAAGCGGCCACTTTCCCTCCCCCATTTACTAACTGCCTAAGACATGGAAACGGCCAATGAATGGATGAGCATGTGGCTTTCACAGTGGGTACCCTACACCCAGACCCAAGAGCCTGTGAGGTGTTGGGAAAAGGCCCAGTCTCTGGAGATTTTTGAACTCAGGTCTTGGGAGAACCAGTGTCCTTGGATCTCACTGCCCTTCTACCCTCCCCCTGGCCTTGCCCTAAAGACTCCAAATGCTAAAAATACCCTGCCACCTGTTGCCCAGGGAGACAGTCAATCACCTGCCTTCTAACCCCAGAAACCCAGCCAGATCAGGCTCACTGTGGCCGAGGGCACAAACCCAGGGGGGTCAAATTCACTTCTTCCCACCAGGCTGCTATCAGCAGCCTTCCCTGCTGCCAATGAAGAAGCAAGGGGCAGGAGGGCAATGCCCACAGCCAGCAGGACCAGCTTAAACTTTCTGGAGTCAAGGTGCCAGCTGGGTGTGGGGCAATCTGGGAGAGGGCTACTGGGGAAGAAGCCTCCAAGGAAAGTAGTGGTGAGGCCACAAGAGGCAACTGTTGTTCTGTATTAAAATAAAGTCAGCACAACCACAGGTTGCCACCATACTGTCTTGTTAGCCTGCAGCCAGCAGATGTCACTATGAACCAGGAACACAAGTATCTGTGGGGAGCTCCCTGGGCTGGAAGTGAATTAGTGGAGACAGCTCTGGCTTGCCCTGGGCACTCAGGGGCACATGGGAGAAAACTGCTAACTGCTTCCAGTTCTAATTAAATCCCACTCAACAGAAACACAACCAAGAGGTGTCAAAGGTCAATTCACTTGCAGTCTTAACACAGGACCACAGACAAGAAATGAGGAGCAAAGGAAGAAACTTTAAATGGACTTCTCAGCAAAAGGCTTCATCAACAAAGACACTTGTGGGGGCATGATACAGAAAGTGCAGATTATATTTGAAAATGCGAGGATCCCTGAGAATGTTCTAGAAAAGCAAAGTATTATAACTAACTGCTGTCAGGCAGTGACATTCTGGCACATCCTTTGATCCCAGCATTCCAGAAGCAGAGACGGGCAGATCCCTTAGTCTGAGTCTAACCTGGTCTACAGAGAGAGTTCCAGGACAATCAGTACACAGAGAAACCCTGTCTCAAACAACAACAAAAGTACAAGTAACTGCTGTCACTCAACTGCATGGTCCAATCAGTAAAATATAAAAAACAGAACAGTATGTAAGCAACAAGCTCAGTGATGAAATTAAGGGCTATTCATGTATAATGAGAGGACCCACGTGATCAGAATTTCTGGTGGTCTGAGTGAGAACGACCCCCTGGGCCTGTACGTTTGAAAGCCTGGTCCCCGATGGTAGAACTGTTTGGGAAGGATTAGGAGATGTGTCACTGGGGGCTGGCTTTAAGGTTTCAGGAGTAAAGGCCATTCCCAATATGCTGTCTTCTCTCTGTCTCATGTGGATCATACAAGCTCTCAGCTCCTGCTCCAGCACCACGCCTGACAGCACATGCTGGCCATGGACCAAGAGCCCCAATTAAATGCTACCTTCTATGTGTAACCTTGATCACAGTGTTTTCTCGTGGCAATAGAAAATTAAAGAAGACACACAGGTAATTTTTAGTGCACAATGCCTCTGCTCTGAGAGATTTTCAGACCTTTCATGTCCTTGGGCGCGTCTCTAGTGTTCTGTGTAGGGCTCACTGTTGGAGTAGAAAGACCATGCTGCTGCTGCTGCTGCTGCTGTCTTGGAGGCGCAGCCCTGCCCTGTAGCCCAGCTGGCTCTGAACTGGAACTTTCCCACCTCAGCCTTCTGATGATCTAATTACCTAAGTTCTACCATGCCTGCAGGAAGGATCTAATTAACTACGTTCTATCACACCTTGCTGGAAGGAGCCATTTTAAGTGAAATTTGATATAGTCCATTGTATGCCTCAGTGTCCCTGTTCATAAACAGGATTAAAAAAAAAAACCCTTTAAGTAACACAAATCTCGGATTCCGTGTGTGACCTCAGAAGGCTTCTGTGTCTCTGGAAAAAATGGGTGTATAAGAATTGCTATTGAATGCTACCCGGGGCCACTTAAGTGACAGAGACAAGGCTTGGAGACATGGACAAGGTAAGGAGAAGGGATGAAACCAGGACCTAACTCTACAGCATGATGGGCACACTGGAGACTCTCTCAGAGTCGGAAAGAGGCCCTCTAAATACTTTACAGCTCAGTCTGCTTGCTCCACATCACATAAACATTCGAGGAAACTGGTTTCACAAGTCAAGGATCATCGATACCACTTGGCCCCTGCTGCGTGCACACATTTCTCAGAAGGGAAGGCTCCTTCACACCATCCACAGACAGATTTCATATAACACGGGAGCTGCAGCTTGCACAGTGGGAAATGGGTGACAAGGCCAGAGGATGGTAACATCCCAAATGTTAATGCACACCCAGGAAAATCTTTACGAGATTGAACCCAAGTTTGTTGTCCATATTTTCTCTGGTCAGAGTAATGCTCTCTCTCCACCCTTCCCCTTTTTTCTCCAGTGAGACAGGGTCTTACTATGTCATCCAACTGGTCTCAGCTGGGCTCAAAAGATCCTTCTGTCCCAGCCTCTGAAGTAGCTGAACCCACAGATACACACTCTCAATACCCAGACTGATTTTTTTTTTCCTTTTTACTCTTCTAACTTTCCATTCTCAGCATTGCACATCTACCAATGTTAGTTCTGGGGTTTTTCATTGCAGGATTGGAACTCAGGGTGTCAGGCACACTACACTTTACCACCACAGCCAAGCCCTTGTAATAAAACAAGTCTTGAAGGAAGTCAGGAAGCATAATAGATTGGGTTGCCTCAACTATTAACTTCTTAGGGTTTAACTCTGGGTGTGATTATTTCCTACAGGGAAGCAGATGTTGGAGATGGATTAAATATGCGATCCGCATGGATGTCCAGATGTGCTTCATGAAGAAGATGCCGTCTCCAATTAAAGAGTGGGGGGAGTAGCCGGTGCCCTTGTCCACCTATGTTGGGCATGCACTGCATGGAACTTAGGATATGCAAAGTTGGGGAAGTATGGTAGCTAAGCTGCTTGAGACTTTGCCCAATTAATCTCTTTATAGATTTTTCTGTTAACACAATTCATGCACCATAATTCCACTTACCTTCCAGTCCCCCTATTACCTCCCCTTACTCCTGCAGTGCCCCCCAAAGGAAAATTGAAAAAAATCAAACCAAAATAAAATAAGCAGACAAAAAAAAATAAGCTCAAAAAAATCCCAAGAAATTAAAACAAAACAACAAGAAAAACTCTTGGATTCTCCTTCTTTCCCGCCTATCCAATACCTCCTCATTTGTCCTGGTGGCATTTGGAGGAGTATGTCACATAATACACCCTTTTGTCCAATCAGCTTTAGAAGCAAATGTCCATCGCAATAAGTGGTTGCTCTGGATCAAGGGCTCTGGTTTCTGGTACACATCACCACTGGAACCTCACCAGAACTCCCCTGGGCTACCCAAGGACTGCCCAATCGTGCAGAGACTTTGGGTATTGTTTATACCTCCACATCATAGTCCATCACTGAAGTAAGTCAGAGCAGGAGCTCAAACAGGGCAGGAGCCTGGAGGCAGGCGCTGAAGCAGAGGCCACGGAGGGGTGCTGTTTCCCAGCTTGCTCATCATGGCTTGCTCAGCCTGCTTTCTTACAGAACCCAGGACCACAGCCCAGGGGTGGCACCACACACAATGGGCTGGGCTCTTCCACATGAATCACCAATTAAGAAAATGCCCTACAGGCCTGTTTACTGCCCTATCTTATTTTCTCAATTGGGGGTCCCCCCTCTCAGATGACTTTAGTTTGTGCCAAGTTAACATAAAGTTAGGCAGCATGCTAAGCAAGCCCTTGACCAACTGAGCTACATCTCCAGCCTAGGATTTATTTTTTAATGAAAAAAAATGTACCAAGCAATGGGTTTTATTTTGACACCTATAAACATACTTTGTCCTTATTTGTCTTCTTCCCCACGGTTCCTCTTTCCTCCTTCAGCCTTCATATCCCACATGCTCTAATTACCCCTCCCTCTCCCACAACCTCAAGACTGCTTCTTACACTCCCATGGTTCCTAGTTTCTTTGGCCTCCACACAACAGATATGATGAGAAGTCAAGCACAGGGCAATCGATTCCTATGGCTCCTGTAAAATGGGGAGTGGGCTGCGTCCAGCCACCTGGCTAGCTTCACACCCAAAATAATTACACAGAAACTGTATTCTTTTAAACACTGCCTGGCCCATTAGTTCTAGCCTCTTATTAGCTAACTCTCACATCTTGACTCAACCCATTTCTAATAATCTGTGTAGTACCACAAGGTCGTGGCTTACCGGGAAAGATTCAGCATGTCTGACCTGGCAGCTTCATGATGGGCAGCTCTCTGCCTCTGCCTGACTCTGCTTCTTTCTCCCAGCATTCTGTTTTGTCTACTCCAGCTATCTAAGCTGCTGTCCTATCAAAGACCAAGGCAGTTTCTTTATTAACCAATGAAAGTAACACATAGACAGATGATCCTCCTACATCAGGCTCCAAGCAAAATTAAATGTTTTATTTATTCATTGTATGTGTCTGAATGATTAAACCATGCATGCATGTCTATGCATCTTGTGTGCCTGGCACCTGAAGAAGGCACTGCGTTTTACTGGGACTGGAGTTACAGACAGTTGTGTGGATGCTGGGAATCAAACCCTGGTCCTCTTCAAGAGCAAGTAATCTTATCCACTGAGTCAACTCTCCAGCCTTTAGATTTTATTTTTATGTCTGTGTGTGCAACATGTCTATACTTGTGTGTACATTTGTCTGTACACATATGTGTGGAGGCCAAAAGCTGATGTTTAATGTCTTCAACTGCTTTCCACCATGTCTCTTGCTAAACACACAGCTCACCAACTCTACAAGACTGGCTGCTTAGCAAGTCCTAAGATTCACCTGTTTCTGGCTCTCCAGGGTTACAACTCCAGAAGTGTTCTGCCATGCCTGGTTTTTACATAGTTGCTGGGAATTGAGAACCCAGGCCCTCATGTGATGTGGGATTCCCCTTTGTGTGCTGTGATTACCACTGGTTAATAAAGAAATTGTCTTGGAACTATAGCAGGGCATAACAGAGCTAGGTGTGGAAAACTAAACTGAATGCTGGGAGAAATAAGGCAGAGTCAAGAAGACACCATGGAGCTGCCAGAGGAGAAAGATACAAGCTGTCAGCTGGAAACTTGGTGGTAGGCCACAAGTCTCAAGGTAAAATATAAAATAATAGAAATGGGTTAACTTGAGAGATAAGAGTGAGCTAGAAATATGCATAAGCTAATAGGCCAAGCAGTGACGTAATTAATACAGTATCTGTGTGGTTATTTCGGCGCTGAGCAGCTGGGAATGAACTAACATTTATGCTTATGTGACAGACAATCTACCAACTGAGCCAACTCTGAGCCCAGTCTAGACTCCTGAGATGATGGGGCTGCAGAAGAGCAGCCTGTGAAGGTATTGCCTTACACCGATGCTAAAAGGCCAGCAGAGTAGGTGCTGACTTTTCAATGGAAAAAAAAAAAAACTCCACACTAACAGAATGGCAGTGCATCAGCTGGAAAAGCAACCCAAGCTTTACTGTCAAATGTGGGGGCAAATCCACCTTGGATTCGGTGACTTACAGCACGTTCTCCCTCAGTTCGCTCTCCTCTGTGTGTCAGTGATCTGTTAGGCCAAGACACCAAGTCTTTCTTGTAAAAATTAGATCTGCCCACACGTGTCCTCCAATCCTTGTGGGAGCCCCAGACTGCGAACTCCCAGGAGAGATGACGCCCAGCTACACAGAACCTGCAGCTGTCCTGTGTGCTACAGTTCGGTCACAGCTACACAGAGACCCTGTCTTAAAAGACAAATTAGAAGATTAAATCAACTTTTCTAACTTTCCTATGACACATGTACCAAGAAATGTATAATTCCCAAGTGCACGTCCTAATGGACTATCACATTGTAATTACTACTCAAGAGGGAATAGCTGTTGTCTGTGTCTCAGATGCCCTTGTGACTCTCCCTAAAGGCAGCCTCCACCGGATTCTATCACCCCCATCTGTAGGGAGATTTTTTTGTTAGGATGATCAGCCCCCCAATAATGACACAGAGATTTACCATTAATTACGAAACCTTGACTTATATCTTAGGCTTGTTTCTAAGTAGCTCTTATAACTTAAATTAACTCATTTACTTTCTGCCTCAGGGAAGGCATTATTACCTCATCTCTGTATTGTGCATCCTGCTTGCCTTGCTTCTCCTGGTGTCTCTATCATTCTTCCGAGCATCCTCTGTGTGTGGATATCCTGCCTAGCTATTGGCCATTCAGCTTTTTATTAAATCAATTAGAGGGACACATCTTTACTGTGTACAAAAAGATTGTTGCACAACAGCCATCAGTTGGTCTGAGTATCCTTAATCTAACAGCCCCAAGGTGGTTCGTTTTAGATCTTCAGACCAGGAGGTTTCACTGTGCAGCCCCATGCAGTTCACACACATAGTCCCACAGCTAGCGAACAGCTCTGCCCCTAAGCATTTCTGGTACAGGTTACTCAACTTATGTGTAATTTATGAAATTTACATACATGAAATTGCACACTCTGCATCTCTTGGCATGGTCTTCCCACCTTGTGATGTCATTAGCATCAGTTTCCTCTTTTTTGTTTTCAGTGCACTTGGTTCACTGTGTACCCATCATAGAGTGAACATCTGGATCACTGTGTACCCATCATAGAGTGAACATCTGGTTCACTGTGTACCCATCATAGAGTGAACATCTGCTTCACTGTGTACCCATCATAGAGTGAACATCTGCTTCACTGTGTGCTCATCATAGAGTGAACATTTGGTTCACTATGTGCACCCACCACAGAGTGAACATCTGGTTCACTATGTACCCATCATAGAGTGAACATCTGGTTCACTGTGTACCAATCACAGAGTGAACATTTGGTTCACTATGTACCCATCAAAGAGTGAACATCTGCTTCCAAGTACTTGTGGTAAAAAACAGTCACCGTTTCTGGTGCTCACATCAGACATTCCGTGAGGTCTGTGAGATTTATGTCTAGGGGTCAAATCTCAGAGTTACAAGGTACAACTTCTAGGGATGACTTCCAACCCACAGAGAGGACTCTGCCACAGAGGTGTGGTATGACCAACAGGCTAACTCTGAGACTACCCACTTCTTAGTCTTGCTTCTGGATGCCCCCTCCACGAAAGCTCACAGAGCATAAAGCCACACTTGAGGAGTTGGTGAAATGGTTCAGAGGATAAATATGTCTGCCACCAAGCCTGACAACCTGGGTGCAACACCTGGGACCCACATGGTGGGGAAAACCGATTCCAGCAGGTTAAAAAAACAACATGGGCCTGTCCCATCCTGGTACAGAACACAGACACCAAGTTTGTATTCTACTTATCTCAGTCACCCCGACTGTTAAGGCACAACTCGTACTGTGCCAACTCTACTGGAATTTATTTTATTTTATTTTTAGTTTTACAAGACAGGGTTTCTCTGTAGCTTTGGGTCTGTCCTGGAACTAGTTCTTGTAATATTGTTAAGGTTTACCAGTCAGTTGTGGTGGCACACACCTTTAATCACAGCACTCAGAGGCAGGGGCAGGAGTATCTCTATGAGTTCAAGACCAGGCTGGTCTACAAAGTGAGTACCAGGACAGCCAGGGAGACACAAAGAAACAATTCCTCAAAAAAAAAAATCCTCTTCCTTCCTTCCTTCCTTCCTTCCTTCCTTCCTTCCTTCCTTCCTTCCTTCCCTTTCTTTCTTTCTTTGAGATAGAATCTACACTATGTCAACCAGACTGGCCCCAAACCCATGAACTGCCTTAGCTTGCCAACTACACACAAACACCACTGCTCCGGGTACTGCTATTGCTTTCTCCTGGTGCACAGATTTGAAAAAATATAAGTACTAAACAGAATCATTTCTTTTACTTCTAGGTGTAAACTACTAACCCAAAAAGACCACTGAGAAGAATAAAAGCTGAAGAAAAATGTAATTTTGGAATAAAAATGTAAACTACTCCTTACACTACCCTGCAATACTCATTTACTTATACGGCATAAAAATTATGCAGGTCATAAGAGCATGGAGTTAATTGTGATCTTATTACAAGTGAAACTTACCCGCCAGCCCCTTCTGTTGTTGAGAGTGCAATTCAGGGCCTTGTGAGAGCTAGGCAAGCACCACACCCCAGAGCCCTTCTTTTTATTAAATTATTGTTTAATAAAGGACAAAACCAAACAGCAAAGTTGCCATCTTCCAACCCGTCTGTAATGGCCAATTGGAACAACAATGAAAAAGAAAGCATTTATTGGAATATCTGATCAATTCTGACTCATAAAGCAGAACTTCACATGGAACGTTTTGAGAATTTACAAGTGCTTTTTCTCTAAGTGGGCCCTTTGGTAATGTGTCTCCTTCAGCTCCCTCCATGACTGCCACAGTAGCAGTCCTGGGATCAAAACCCACAAGCCATTAAAAAATAGCAAGTAGACCCAAAAGTAGAGCCAGCTCTCGGTGTTGAGGTTGGGGCTTCCGACAAGCCACTCGGGGAAGAAGGTCATCCAGCCACCGTAGAGTTCGCACACACACAAGGTGATCTGCATGAAATGCCTGGGGGAGAACACACGGCATGAAGCAGGTGTAGCTTGGGACTCTGAATTGCGGCATCTTTTATTTAGGGCAGCACCAACGGTCTTTACTACAGAAACTTGTGGGCTCCTCGGTGGTGCTCCTTTGATGGGCCAGGTCAGCCTAGATAGCAAAGACACCATCCCTGCTTGCAGAAGCAACGCTGCCCTTCCCAGCATTTAGAGTTCTAAGGACACTTGAGTGCCCTGTACTAACTACTCTCGGGATTTAGTGAGGTCACCGCGGACCCTCAAAGACACCTGGATATGAACTTGACCCCAGCCAGTTCCATCGGTTGTAAAAGGTGACAACTGTCCTTCCTCAAAGGACACTGCGGGGAGTTAATGGACTATGTAGGGTCTTCATTTCCTGTGACTGACACAGGTCATGCACATATATATTATCAGTGCTGGAGACAACATGCATGTAAATCTGTAATGTGTCCGCAAATGTGGTCATGGAGCCAAAACAATGTTAAAGCAGTCAAGAAAAATCACTGCTAATTATCTGTGAAAGTGGTGGGGAGAGGGGATTAAAAGCTGGAGGACTCTCTCAAATCTGAGATTTCATGACAAAGCTTTACATCTTGAACTCTAACATAAAGCTCTTGTCTTGCGGATAAACACACTTGCAACTGCATCCAAACATCGCACAGGCACTGGGCAGCTAATGTCCCTCCCTTCCCGATGGATGGCAGTGAACTTACCGGTAATATTTCTCCTTGACTATGGCATAAATGAGAACCAATGCCAGAATCCCATCCAAGACAACAGTCAGGATTTCCAAAGACACAATGGTTGGGTCAAAATACAGCCATCTTGCATCAGCCTTGCCGTATTCTTTCCCTAAAGACAAAATACCTGTGTTTAGTCCCTCAACTGGCAAACATTTTGTGTTGTTAATTTTTTAGGGAGAAGACAAACAAATGGGCTGCATTATGACAATTTCAGACAAGTCCATCAGTTTATTCTGTTTATTCATGCGCGCCACCTCGTTACCCTCTCTGCTGCTCTCTTTTCTCCCCTAAACAGCCACTTTCTACTTCCATGCCATGTGTACCTCCTAATCTACATTTGCGGAAATGTGGTCCTTGCCCATTTATTGATTGGATGATTTGGTTTTGCCGCTTAATTTTTTTGTTTGGTTTTTGAGACAGGGTTTCTTTGTGTAGGCCTGCCTGGCTCTCCTGGTAATTTTTGAGTTCTTATAGATAATAAGTATTAATCTCGGGCAGATGTATGGTTGATAAAGATTATCTTTCCTTCTGTGGGCTCTCCTCATTCCTTTACTGAGTAGGAATCTTTCAACTTCCCGCAATCCCATTTGCTAATACTTGCTATTATTTCCTGTGTTATTGGATTTCTGTTTGGAAAATCCTTGCCTGTGCCGATATCTTGAAGTGTTTTCCTTACATGTATCTCTAGCAGTTAAGCATTTCAGGCCTCACATGAACGTCCTTGATCCGTCTGGAGTTGGTTTTTACACAAGGTGGGAGAGGGGCAGTTCCACTCTTCCTCATGGACTAGTCAGTCCTCACACTATTGTTGAAGAGGTTTTAATCTTTTTTCCCAATGTGTGTTTATGTCACTTTGTCCAACATCTGGGAGCTGCACCATTGCATGGGTCTGTTTCTGGGTCCTCTATCCTAGTCCATTGCTCTATGACTAGTAAGCCTTTTTATGCCAGTTAATGAGAATGACCACTGTCTTACAACCTTCACAATGCCTGCGGAGGGCAAGGGATGTCTGGGACTACTGTGCCCCTCACCCTTGACCTAAGCCGGAGAGCTGCTCTACTTGTAAAATACAAGCACATCCATGTATGTGCACTCTTGGTTACAAGTTGCAGGATTAAATTAATTCAACACAGTCAAATTTTGCAAACACAATATTTAATAATGATGGTTCTCAAGCCTGGGGAGACAGTTCAGTTGCTAAAGCTCTGGCCTCAGAAGCATGAGGACCTGAGTTCAATCCCCAGCACTCATGTAACAATGTCAAGCAGGCGACACACACTAGCAATCTCAGCACTGGTAAAATGGAAACACATGAAGCTTACTGACCCAGTAGGTCAGCAATTAGCAATGAGTCTTATCAGTCAGCTCCAAGCCAAAGAGATACCTTGTGTGGCAGGAGGTGGATGCCATTCTTGAGGCTTCCTGAGGTTTTCCTCTAATGTACACAGGCCTGGGCGCACACCTACCTCGCAGTGTATTGTGGAATATTATTTTAACTGGGCAAAGATGTGTTATATATGTTTATGCTGTAGAATATCACTTTAACTATGTAAAGGTTGCTACATTTGTTTCTGCTGCCTTTGCTAATATAAAGATGTGTTACATTTGGGTACACTGCATTTGTTTCATTATGGAAGAGACATGTAGCATTTGTTTCACCTTGCCTGCCTACTGCACCTGATTGGTCTAATAAAAAGTTTTATAGTCAATAATTAGTCAGAAGAGGGATAGGTGAGTCTGGAAGGCAGAGAGAAAAAATAGAACTCAAGAGGAGAGGAGAAAGAGGAGCCTAGGGAGAACGAAGGGTACATGCCTGGGGCCAGAAGCCAGGCAGCTACAGCCAGAAAGCCAGAAAGAGACAGCAGAAAAGTAAGATACACAGAAAAACAGAAAGATAAGACGCCCTCAGGAGAAAAGAAAGATAAACAGAAACAAATTAAAATAAGATCTAAGATAAGACCGGAACATTCATAACTAATAAGTCTCTGTTGGTGGTCCAAAAGAGAGCCTGGCACAGCAGTATTGACTGTTACTTACTACAACCTAGGGTCGCATGGGAGATGGGCGTCTGGGGTGGGGCTGGGGCTGCTTTGCTACCACTAATGGAGGCAGGAATCCTGCCCACTGTTGGTGGTACCACTCCCTGGGCGGGGAATCGCGGACTGTGAGAGCTGAGAGAGCAAGCTGAGCATCCTATGTGTGCCCATCGCTCTCTGTTCCCGACTGTGGTTGTGATGGGCCCAGCTCCCGCAAACTCCCACCAGTGACTTCAGGACCTCGAGGGACCGCCCCTGAGCTGTGAGCTGGGCAAACCCATCTCCTTCAGTGGCTTCTGTCATTTTATCACAGCGACAGGGACAGAGAGTAAGATACACATGTGTGAAAACAAAAGGAAAAAGGCAGGCAGGATGGCTCAGTGGGTAACGGCTCCTGCGGCCAAGTCTCACAAGCTGTGTTCCACCCCAAGGACCCACATGGTAGAGAAGAAAACTGACCTCCCACAGGGTGTTCACACACACACACACACACACACACACACACACACACACATTTAATTTTAAAAATTAACAATCTTTTGAATACATTACACTTACTTTAAATATAAAGTTTTCAAGTGTAATCTAGATGTGGGAAATTATTAAGGAAATGTTTCTTAGAACACGTTCTGTGGGACTGGAGAGAGCATAGTGACTGAGGGCATTTACTGGTACTGCAGAGGGCCCAGGTTCCGTTCCAGCACCCACCCGGAGGCTGCCACCCCCTGTAACTCCAGTTCTAGGTGATCTGATGCCTTCTGGTAGCAGGCATGCATGTGGTGCACATATATACACATACATTCAGGAGAAACATTCGTGCACATAAAAACAAATAGATCTTATATAACAAAACATCTTCATGCCTGGACATAGGGGCCCATGCCTTTAACCTCAGCACTTAGGAGGCAGAAGTGGGCAGACCTCTGTGAGACCCTGTCTTCAAAATCCCATTTTGTGATTTTTGAATGTTTACTTAGTTTTACTGGAGAGAAGTTTCTGTCATCCCACCCAGCCTTGAGCTTGAGATAGCTCACCTCCGCCTCCTGAAAACACCCAGCAGACCTGCCAGCTGAGTGTTGAAGGCCTCGGATGACGCAGCCTGAAGTCCAGAGTGAACCCCAAAAGGACCGTGTCCAGCAGCAACAGCCACGCCACCCTGCCAGGTAATACCTGGAAAGCAGGGTATTCAAGAATCTTTCCAGACCCGTGGTCAGAATGTTTCTTCTAGAATGCACTATGAGTCAGGAAGTCTTTCTCCAGTCTGAGAAGAGGGTCTTCCACTCTTGAGACCATTTTTATTCCCACTTTAATTGTTACTAGTACCTTTAAAAAGATAATGAGAGAGAGAGAGAGAGAGAGAGAGAGAGAGAGAGAGAGAGAGAGAGAGAATATACACGTGTATATAGATGCCCAAAAGAGGATGTTGGGTACCCCACAAGTGGAGTTGTAGGCAGCTGTGAACTGCCCAGTATCAGTGCTGGGAACTGAACTCAGGTCCTCTGTAAGACTAGCAAATGGTCTTAACCACTGAGCCATCCTTCCAACCCCTAATTATTTTACTAATTTTTATGGACTGTTTTATGAATTTACATGTGATCCTTGAACAGCAGGCAGGCTAATCTTCTCTGTATGGTTCCTATGGTAGCTTATGTGCTGTCAAAGTGAGCACCCTGTCTATTTTTTTTAAACTGGTAACAATAGCACATGCTGACCTCAGCCTCTCAAAGGACAGGAGTAAAGTAGTGGGCATCTCTAGCTCACTCTCCCTTCAGACACGCTCTGTGATACTGAGAAGGTTTAACTGCTCAGACATGAACTCTAGCATCTGACTGGACAGAGCAGCAGGAATTCTCCTCTCATAGACCCAGAGAAAGGACCCCTTGGGACCAGCTACAAAGGTCTCTCAAGACAGGCCCTCCTGAGACAAGGACCACACAGGTGAAGAGTCTCCACATAAGGCCTCACACACCACCAATCACGACCTTGGTGAATCATCTGCTAGGTTTAGAAATAACTGTAGTAACTGGGAAGCAAGGCAGTATTGAAAAGACAAAATTTCCCTAAATATAAACAGGAGGTAAAATGAACTAATTGAGGTATCCCAAATCTAGGAAAATTATTCACATAAAATGTCAGTTCTTTAAGGAGGGAAGAGATTAGTGAATGCTTAGACATTAAAAAATAGAACTAACCGCACACTGCCATCTCTATTCATTTTTTTAAAGATTATTTATCTTATGCATATGGGTGTTTTGTCTGTAATGGCGAATCAATCCCACACCAGTTATGTTTTAAAGGGGTATTTATTTTGGGGGGTAAACTTACATACACATAAACTGTCAGGAAAAGAGCCTAGTCGCTGAAGCAGGAGCCAGAACCAAGTGCCAGAACCAAGAGACCAAGCCGAGGCTTGCCGCTCTTCTTTTAATAGAAATATACCACGCCCCAGTGGGCTGGTATTTCAGCAGCTATTGGCTGACGCAGCGGAAGGCGCTCCCGCAGCACTGTGAGCTCGTGCTTCAGCGACTATTGGCTGAAGCAGCGGAAGGTACTCCCGCAGCATGTCTGCATATATGTGCATGCACCCTGTGCATGCCTGATGCTTGTAGATGACAGGAGAAGGGGCAGATCCCCTGGGATTGGAATTACAGGTAGTTGTGAGCCACCAAGTGGGTGCTAAGAATTGACCCAAACCCTCTGAAAGAGCAGCCAGTATCTTTAATCACCAGGACCTCTCTTTAGCTGCTTATTCAACAGTATTTTCTGAGCATAGAAGGGTTGTCTCTGCTGGGCCTTAAGAATGTAGCCACAAGGTCTGTATGTAAGTGGCTCACACTAGGAACGACAAAAGTAATGCTTAGATTGAAAAATGAGACCCAGGAAGATGCCCTAACGGTCACCTCCTCTTCACAGTGCTGTGTCAGGAAGGCGTTTGACTCTGGATCGGCCACCATGACATCTGTTCACAGCCCAGGGAGGAGGCCACTGCATCATACAGAGCTCTATGAGGGCTGCATCTGGGATGACAGTGAACTTGCAGGGCCATGCTGGTGGGCTTGGAAGGAACAGGATGGGGTGAGTCGATCCTGAAAGAGAATGTGAAAGGCTCATCTGACAACTCTGTGGTCCACTCCACAGAAACAAGCAGTGTCCGGTCTCCACAGTCAAGAGGGCTGATGGTGCTGAGCGGTGGTGGTGCACTCCTTTAATTCCAGCACTCAGGAGGCAGAGGCAGGTGGATCTCTGTTAATTCTAGGCCAGCCTGGTCTACAGAGCTAGTTCCAGGGCAAGCTCCAAAGCTACAGAGAAACCCTGTCCCAAACAAACAAACAGAAACAAACAAACAAAAACAAAAAAGGAGGGCTGATGGCTGGTGACTCTTTTCTATGGAAATATTGGGGTGGCTTCCAGATTTTACTGTATGCCCCGGCCCCAGGCCAGAAAGCAGAATATCTGCAGCAGGAGGGAAGTGTAAAAAGCTGAGGACTGTCTGGATATGGCAGAGAAGGCAGACGAATGACCCGATGGTGGCCCTGGGGTCCACCAGACCATATGTGAACCTCTGGTCCTTTGTAGCTGGACTCTACCCACCGCCTACCTTGCTAACCCTGAACAACCAAGGGTCCCACACCAGGGTTTAAAATCATGATGATGTGACCACTTCCATTTACTTGTGACTGACAACTGCAGGCAGTAACGGTTCGGAGGGAAAAGAGGCAACGGCTGGAGGAAGCTTTGAGTCCCACCACTGCTGCATGCTCTGCCATCTGGTGGGGATGAGGGTAGCCTACAGCCTGAAGCCATGCCCAGTCTCTTGGAGGTCCTGGTCAGGACCTTCTGGAACAGTACTGCTCTTGAGCATTCACTTTCAAAATAAAAGGGCAGTTTACCTGAAGATGGAGACACTTTCAAAATAAAAGGGCAGTTTACCTGAAGGTAGGTAAACTCTCTTTTAAAAAAATAAAAATCATAAAAGAAATAAGAACTCGAAACACATTCCCACATATACTTGCAAATACCATACACACAGATGCTTAAAAAATAAATGAAGATAAAAGCAGAATAGAATAACAAAATAAAGAAAATAAGAAAAAACAAAGACACACAGTAGACAATACAGAACTGCAGATGCCAAACCTGAAAGCACTAAGAGATGCTGGCGCCCGGCTCACTGACTTAACCACACTGGTAGAGAACATACTGGGAAGTCAATATTAGTTGTCTAAGTGTTGGTCAATTTACACTGAGTGTAAAGAAGATGGCTCTATAGGGTAGGAGGTAATGTGGGGTTCCCCTCTGTATGCTGTGAATACCATTGGTTAATAAAGAAACTGGCTTGACCTGATAGGGTAGAACTTAGCTAGGTGGGGAAAACTAAACTGAATGCTGGGAGGAAGAAGGCAGAGTCAGGAAAAGCCATGGAGCCACCACCAGAGACAGACACACTGAAACCTTGCTGGTAGGCCACAAGTTTCATGGCAAAATATAAAATAATGGAGATGGGTTAATTATAGATGTGAGAGCTAGCTAGCAATATGTTTAGGTAATTGGCCAAGCAATGACTTATTAACACAGTTTCTGGGTGGTTACTTCAGGAGCAGTTAGAAATAAACAAGTGGCCTCTGACAACAAATTGGTGTGCCAACATGGCCAATAAAATCTACTTTAAAATCTGAGCAAGCTTGAAAAGGAATTCTAGACACTAAAAAACAAAGTTTAGCTGCGTTTTTTTTTTTCCTGGATGGGCTCTGCTTGCTGGAGGCATGCTGCAGCTCCTTTAAGAGAGCCTTCCTGATTCTGCAGTAGCAGAAAAAAAGCGGCACAGTTTCAAAACCGGCAGCTTTCTGGGTTGTGATGCCAGCACGAACTCTGGCTCTTTCAGGAGACTGATCATTTAAATGGGGTTTGTGGGCAATGTGCTGCAAGTTACTTGGAGGCAGCATGGGCCAACTGGTTGTCAGAGTTGAGGTGATGAGGACGGCTTCCACCCATCAGTCTCAGAGGCAGTAAACAGACTTCCGCCATGTCAGACTGGGCAGAGCAAGCAGACAGCACCATATTTCCCCTAGCAATGGTGCAGTTTAGGTTAAGAAGTGCATAACATTTTAAGAAATACCCCTGTACAGAAAAGAATTACAGATACGCAATAATGACAGATTCAGACATAAAAGACCTCTAAACGAGTCACAGTGTGTTTAAAAAATGTATGTAGGCTTAGGAGAGAAAAGAAAAAGAGTAGAGAGAGTTATAAAAGAAATAAATGGTTTTAAAAAAACAAAACAAAGTCTTTAAAGAAGCAGTATAGATAAAAGGAATAAAGATAATAAAATATTAAAAAGTAATAGAGTAAAAACAAATAAGCTATGTAAAGAGGGAATATACACAGAGCATCTTGATTATGTATATTATTGTGTTGTTTTTTTTTAATTTTTTGACTATGAAGGAGCTAAGTAACCAACATATATATTTTAAAGATATCTTAATGTCAAAATATGGGTCTAAGGATATGTTGCCTTAGAAAAGAGGTTCTTCTTTTGTTTCCACAGAGGAGGATAACCTGTGGAATCTTTCCAGACTAATGTGGTTTGATGAACCAAGGCCCCTGAAAAGTTGCTTTGAATACCCCCCAAAACATTACTTCACCCATTAAACAGCAGTTAGAAGCTCAGAGGGAACTACGCCCAATTTCCCAAATATTGTTTATAAATGTTTATTTACATTTAAAGGGGGATATGATACAGAGATAAATACTTTGCATTGGTATGAATCTTGGTCTATTGATACAAGTTTAAGATCAGTTTTATTTTATGTATATTTCTGTTCTTGATTATGGTATTGTGTTTGTACAGCTCATTTAAAAATGTAATGTATAATTAAGGAATATAGGTTAATAGAGAGTCATCTTTAATAGTCAAGTTTCTAGTCATGTTAGTTAGGTTTTCTAGATGTACAGAGATGTATTTCAGATGGATAGACATTCTTCAAACCTTTCAAAGACTACAGAATATGGAATTTAAAACATTTAAGAAGTTAGGACTTTTCATGACGACACATCAGATCCTAGCAGCACCAATCTACTTCAAGAGGATAACAGACATTAAAGAGACTCCTTACGGAGTTGGCTAACCATTTGGGCAAGAAACTGCTCTTGCCTGGACTGCTTGATGGTATACTGGGTGAACTAGGCATGCAGGACCCATGGAAAATGACTGCTGAACTTGCCTAAAGGTGAGATGATTTTGGGGGGGGTTCCTGCTTCATAAAAGACTCCACTAGACATTCTGCAGAATACAGAAGAAAGTGACTGGCAAACTGCCAATATAGGCAGAACTATCTTTGAAATTTCCTGCTTCATAGATAAGTCTACTAGATACTATGGGCCTGTAGACTGAAGATGGATGCCCCAATGGTACAGAAGAACTTTGGGTGACTGTAGAGGCAGCAAGATATCTCTGTCATTTCTACAGTTTTGGAAGTTGCTTACAATGCATTTCCTGTTTACTTAGGTAATATTATATTTTTCTGGAGTCTTTGATGGAATTGAAGAATTTGTAATTATAGTTATAGTTTTTCTTGGTTATGACAAAAGATAAAATAGATATAAAATGGTAACTGCAATTGTTGTTTGATATCTGTTTTGTCATATTTTACTATTTTAAAGTTAAAACATTCCTTTTTTATTTAAACAGAAAAGGGGAGGTGATGTGGGATTCCCCTCTGTATGCTCTGAATACCATTGGTTAATAAAGAAATTGGCTTGGCCTGATAGGGTAGAACTTAGCTAGGTGGGGAAAACTAAACTGAATGTTGGCAGGAAGAAGGCAGAGTCAGGGAAAAGCAATGGAGCTGCAGCCAGAGACAAACACGTTGAAACCTGGTCAGTAGGCCACAAACTTGTGGTAAAATATAAAATAATGGAGATGGATTATTTCTAGATGTAAGAGCCAGCTAGCAATATGCTTAGGTAATTGGCCAAGCGGTGATTTAATTAATACAGTTTCTGTGTGGTTATTTCAGGAGTCTGGGCAACCAGGAAATGAAAAGTGGCCTCCTTACAATAAGAAAGTTTGGAGGCCCAAAGAGATCAAAGGTCAGAGAGTTTGGGACTTGTTTCTAATTCATTGAAGGTTATTGTGCTTCTAACAAAGGTCCCACCTAGTTGTAAATCAGAGTTGTAAATCAGAATTCTGCTCTCTCAAGGCTATAGTTAACAGGTCCTGTTCCTGAAATAGGGAAGTAGTTGGTTCCTACCTAAAACCAAAGTCTAAGGATCCAACTAAGTTCCAGTTTCCTTTATGGAAATAACTTGGGATTTCATCCAGGGAGTGGTTTGCCTACAGAGTGTTTGGTCTAGGGCATGAATCAAGGACATGAGCAATGAATGTACCCTGTGACTTTCAATTTGTATGTTAATGCAGTCTTTTGTTTTGCTCCTACCTTTTGGGACAAGAGGCATATTAACCAGTTGGAAATTAAACACGGGCAAAATTTCAGTACTCACTGGAATTCCCTCCTAATACTATCCTATATGTTTCTGCGTTTTATTATTTCCATTCGCATCTTCGTATTCTTTACTATATTTCTAAATCCCCATGCCTCCACTCTGGAAGAGATATTTTTGTCAAGGAGGGATTTGGAGAATTATTTAGAAGACAGGTATAGACATACAATCAAGGGAAGACTGAGAGTTGGAGAGGTGGCTCAGCAGTTCAGAGTATGTATGCTTTTCCAGAAGACCTGAGTTCAGTTCCCAGCATCCACACTGGGCACTCACAACTGCCTGACTCCAGCTCCAGGAGGGCTAGTGCTCCCTTCTGACCTCTGGGGACACTGCTCACATGCACAAACCCACACAGACACACACATGCAGAATTAAAAATAAAGTTTTAAAAGTAAAGCTACACAAAACATCTGGGGAAGTACCTAGTTTAAGAACTGCAGGCCTTTTGGTGTCTTTTGTTTTACAGTGTTGTGTAGGGGCTCACACACGTTAGGTGAGCACTCAACCACTGATCCACACCCCAGGTATACACACTCTGTTTACTATATAACTTTGCTAATATGTAATTCACAAGGCATAAATTCCATGACATTTTAGTACGTCACAGATATGAATAGACACAGTCTAACTGAGAACACTGCAAACAAGAACATTCACCCATTAGCAGTCGCCCACCTTTCTGCCCACAATCCGACTCTCATCCCCAGCCCCGGGCAACCACTAATTTGTTGTCTGTCTCTATAGATTCACCTGTTCTGGTCAGGACATGTCAACGGGATTGTATAATATGTGAAATAGACATTCACTTCATCGCTGTCATTCTTGCAATTAATCTCCTCAGACATTTCAAATGTAAACGTTTTTAATTACTTACATAAAGATGCAATCAAGCCTTGGGAATCTGCAACATTTCCTACTAAAGACAAGTAGACGAAAGCGCCTTCCTAGAGGGAAGAAAAGGAAGACAGGCTCTGTTTAGCCTCACCACCACAGACACAAGGCACTGCATGGCAGCAGCTCCCCCTGCCCCTCTATACGGTGTTCACATCTTGATCCAAGGCCTTGAGGACCACAGCACCTCTGGAGTCTAACCAGAGATATGAGCATGACCAAACGTAATAACAAATGTTACTTTTTAATGATTGGCATTATCAAACCAGAGGTGTGTTCTTATGTAGAAAAAAAGTGAAAATTTCATGGAGAGTGCTTGACTGTTGTACAAAACAAAAATTAGCTTTAGATTATTCTAAAGATCTTAAATCTTCAAGAAGACTGGCAATAGTTCATTTTTAAACCTTAAAAATAAAACACATGTGGCCAGCAAATGTCTATAGCAGAGTTGAGCCCCTCCCTATGCTGCCTGAGAGAAAATTCACAAAGGTTTTCTTTTGACATTTAGTGATCAAAATGTCTGCAAGTATCTAGTATTGCCTAATCATGGAAGTGTTTCTTTACCCAAGCTTCCAAAAATCAAATAGCACTCTACCTGCCCCAACAGCTTCATATGACATTGGCACACTCTGCCCCTCAGAAATATTTCATATGACATTGGCACTCTCTGCCCACCCTCTATTTGCTTGGGTACCATGTTTTACCACTTCTGGGAGCTACCTACTTCTTTAGACCGTTCACCCTAAACATTATTCATTGACATCAGCCCCTCCCAGTCCTCCCAGCCATAAATCTGGGGCTTATTCTATGTCAGACAACAATGAAGCTCTCTTCTCGTGCAAATCTGTGACTCTTGGAATGGACTGAAAGCCTCTGTCCACTCACTCATCTGTGTGGTGTGGGCTCCTTGCTAAGAGCACAAGGCGCTGCTACACTCTCATTCCAGTGTCCAGTGGCCGACTTCTGTCCATTTTGGTTGCTAACACAGAAGAATCTGCAGACAGATTAAATTCCCATCCTGGTTCTGCAAGCATATGCAGTTGCCTTCTCTGTTTTATCTGAGTGGTTTCTAAAACCGGAAAAGCCACTTGAGCCATGCCTCCCGTGCTTGTAGAGGTGGTGTTCACTGCAGGGGACCATGGATCCTTTTCTTTACTCACCCAGTATCTTGACCCTGTGTCACTTCGTGGTACAGAGGTGGAAAGTCCTACCCTACCTGAATGTCTCAAAATCACGCCGTATTAGTTTGCTTCGTATGTGGGCTAGGACTTACTAGTGAGAGATGTCTGTCCATCCCACAGGTTCTGTCTGTCCATCTCTGACTTTCATGTTATCTCATGACTGGCATTCAGCATCGTTCCCCGCCCTAATCTCTGTTAACACAGGCTTGGAAGCTAGTTTATGCTATCTTTTCTTGACACTCTTTCTGGGTCACCTAATTAGTAAATGTGCTTTGTCTGAGTCCATCTAAAATGCATTTTCTTGACAGGAGATTTAGGCCAGGCATGTCAGGAAAAAACCTAGACACAAGCTAATGCCAGTGTAGTCTACACTGTGAGTTATGGGCCAGCCAGAGATGACAGAAGAGAATAGGGGTGAGGAAGAGCAAGAATGAAAGAAAAGAAGGAAGAAATGGGGAAAGAAAGGGAAAACAGAATCTAAAGTGTCCAGACTGAGGACACAGCGCAGAGGCAAATCACTTGTCTCGCGTGCACGAGAACCATCGTTCTGTTCCCTACTACCCAGCAAAACCAAGAGCAGCTAAAGGGTTTAAGATATATTTTATTTTTAATTGTATGCATGTACTAATGTGTCTGTCTGTGTGCATGTTAGTACAAGTGAGTACAGGTGCCTGTGGAGGTCAGAAGAGAGAGTTGGGTCCCCTGAGGTAAACATTTGGGTGGCTGCAAGGAGCCTAGTTTGAATCCTCTGCAAGCACAGGATGTACTCTTGACTTGCAATCTTGATCACTGGACTAGACACCAGACCTACCCAGTTTACCTCAGTTGATATCTCTCTCTCTCTCTCTCTCTCTCTCTCTCTCTCTCTCTCTCTCTCTCTCACACACACACACACACACACACACACAGAGAGAGATATTTACATTACAATTCATAACAGTAGCAAAATTACAGTTATGAAGTAGCAATGAAATAATATTATGGGTGGGGTCAGCACAACATGAGGAACCATGTTAAAGGGTCTCAGCATTAGGAAGGTTGAGAACCACTGCATTAGGAGGTGAAGGCAAGAAGATCAGGACAGCAAGGCTAGCCTTAGCTTTCTGGTGACTTCTAGGCTAGCCTGGGACGCATGAGATCTTGTATCAAACAGAAGATTAGCACACTGCATCAACCTACACCCAAAGTGTGATAGTACACTGTCGTCTCACAAAGGTGTAGAGTACACCGTCATCTCACAAAGCTGTAGAGTACACCGTCATCTCACAAAGCTGTCGCCGAGGCTGAGGGAGAAGGCACCAACTGTGAACAACTGTGAGGTCCTCTCCCTCAAGGTAACAGTGAGGGCTGAGAAACCCCCTCCTTTCCCTCAGGGCAACCCTAAGGCTGGCAAACCTTCCCAGCAATCGCACTAGCCTGGCATCCATTGCCACAGCAGCACCTCCGAGAAGGGCTGACTTCAGAGGAAGGAGTCCCTCAGTTCAGCATCTCAGGGCATGAGGGTCTGAATGGCCCAGCCTGGGGTGGACGGAGAGTGGTGGAGTCTATGTGGAGAAGAAACCACATCTCAAACCAGGCTTGCTTCTTTTACAGCAATCCTCTGGTGTGAACTGTCAACGGGTCCCATAAGGGCTACCACACCCCTCAATGACCTTCCCATTAGATGTCACCTCTTTCAGATGGTATCTCTGGAAGGTTCTGTGACTTCAGCCTGGCCTTACACTAAAAGAACTTGAAGAAACACAAATAGGTAGGCATAGGGCCACTGCAGCAGCTACCCTAATGCCCAGAGACTCCTCAACAACACACTCAGCAAGACATTTGAGGCAGAATCTGGACACAGAAGGAGACCAGTGACCTGGGATCTAAAGATTCCTGAAGACCCCTGATCAAGTCTACTCTTACCACACAGGAACTACACCAGAAACTATCTAGTGTGATTTCCCAGGGGCCAACATTGTTAAAGGAGACCCACAGGGTTCCTGACATGAATCCACTTTGTGTCAATGAACTGCAAAGTTGCTTTTTTTCTACCCCTTAAAGTTATTTTAGGCTCTGAAGCTTCAAATATGCATGGACCTTTTCATAAGCAGCGCCCAAAGTTACAGCTTCAGAAGTTTTTCATCATAACACACACTCCATATCCAGCCTTTCAGATTAAGAGCCAAAGTATAAGAGAACTTAAAAATAGCCAAAAGATTAACAACAGTTTTAACACCAAAACAAGTCAATGAATCAATAAGCAAATGGACAAGTGAACAACATTTCCCAAGGTTCAAAGGGTCACAAGCATGCGACAAAATCTTCAACACCTTTAGCCATCAGGGACAAGCAAATCTGAACTACACTGAGATTCTGTCTTACATCAGTTGGGATACCTAGCATACAAGAAATAGGCACTAGAGAGACATTCAGAGTGGGAACCGGCTGCTCTTCCAGAGGTCCTGAGTTCAAGTCCCAACAACCACATGGCAGCCCACAGCCGTCTATAATGAGATCTGATGCCCTTTTCGAAATGCAGAATGAGCACCCATATACATAAAAATACATTTTAAAAAATCTAGCTGGACACAGTGGTAGTACACACCTTTAATCTCAGAACCAGGCGGAAGCAGGAGGATCTCCAATTCCAGGCTATCCTGAGCTTGAGACCCTGTCTCAGAAATCAGGCTGACAAAATGATTTATCAGGTCAAGGCACTTCCTGTACAAGCTGGGAGACCGGTTTGAGCCTAGAACCCACATAGAGATGGAAAGAGAACCAAGGCCACAAAGTTGTCCTCAGACTTCCACAGAAGCGCCATGGTACATACATATATACACACATGATAATAATAATAAAAAACCCACACAGAAACCTACTACTGTAGAAGCTTCCTATAACACATATATACATAAAAGAAATTTAAATGGAGTCAACATGTAATGGGAAAGACAATACTCTAACTAGACATCATATGCTACCACATAAAACACCCCCAGTAATAAGAATGGGCATCTCTTGAATCTCTGGCCAAAGGCCCAACAAACTCTAGAGACCATTGCCAGTGCTGTTGGTTACCATCCACAACTTTACAGTAAGGCCATGTTGCAGGGAGACACTGCATACTTTTGGCACAGAACATGAAGAAATCAGGCTGGTGCTCAACTGGAAGCTTCACCCCTACTGACTAGTGTCCACAGTGTTAGAAGGTGCTGTGCACACAACCAAACGAGAAAGGTCATTATCAATGTTATCCAGGGATGAAACCAGTAAGAAAGAACAAGAAGTTGGGTGGGTAGATATGGAGGCTGGAGGAGATGGGAGGAGTTGGGGGACAGGAAAGAATGTTATAAAAATATAGTATATGAAATTCCCAAAGGGGGAAAAATAAAAATAACCAAACCCAAACATATTACCTATACCCACCACTTCCTGCACAGCTTGGTCCTGTTAGCTGGACAGGGGTGATGAGGGAATGAAGAAAGACAAGACACAAACACTCACATCCGGGAGTGTAGTCAATGCATTCTGTGCACTCTCTGTCAACACTCACACATGGACCACAGGGAAGCTGTGATAATTCCCTGAGCCTGACCCAGGGGAAGGCTTTGCTGTTTCCATGGGTCTGAGGCACTGGAGACCTTGACATGGCCGTGTCGCTAATTCACATTCACTCAGGGCTTCCTCTGCTCCCCACACATGCCCGTATGGAAAATGGCGGACATTGAACTGCTCATCCCTGTCTCAGTTTGTAGATGGCACATCACTGTCTAATGAGGTCTGCATAAGGTTTGCTTATGTAAAACAAAGTAAGGTTCTGAAGATCAGGATGTTTGGCCAAAAAAACAAAACAAAACAAAACAACAACAAAAACCAAGCTATTTCCTATTGCAAGGTCAAAACAGAAATGAGCTAACTCTAACTGAGAAGCTGCAAAGTCACTTTAAACATAAACAGACCATGGCAGATGAAGTTAACAAAACTCTGCTTCCTTTTTCTTTTCAGATATTTAGACGTGTGGCTTGTAACAATGTATTTTATAGATTTCTAGAATCTGGGAGTCAAAAGAAGCCAGTGCCTTGCCGGGATGCTACTGTGATCTAGGATTGAATGACAATTGCACAAGCAGTGGTGCATGCACTCATTTAGTCCTCAAAGAGATGAAAAAAAAAGTGGCTTTACCAATTTAAAAAACAAAAACAAAATAAGGCTAATTTGCATGTGAAAACACCTTGTAGTTTTTTTTTTCTTTTTGCTTGAAAAGTATTTGAATGAAGACTCAGAAAACAATGTAGCACTCAGCATCAAGAGTGGAAACAATGTAGCACTCAGCATCAAGAGTGGAAACAATGTAGCACTCTGCATTAAGCGTGCAGAATGAGGTGGAGTGGGAGTGGAGCGCACACTAACCCTGTTGACACATATCAGAACTTTCAGATCTGACCAAGGGTCTCAGCCTCATCACACTGGGGTTGACATGGCAACAGCCTACACCACCATTCGAGGGAGGACCAGCTGCGGCAGCCCCTCCCCCAGGCTTTACTGACTTTAGACCTGTCTAGTGACAGCTGCCATTCTCCTATTGAAATGACCACTCCCCTGTGATGTAGTCTTTCCCAGCCCCAGCAGACGGATGTCACCTGACATTACCAGTGGATAGTGATGGCTCCTGCGGAACCTTGGTGTCAGTCACACTAATTCTACTGCAGCTGTGATACTGGGCTTAGTGTTGGATTTAGGACGTGGGAACCTCTGTCCTCTTAAGAGAATCCTCATTTCTGCTGAGACAGCTGTTCTCAGGCTAAGGACCACATAGGAAGCCTCGAGGATCACTGTGGCTGGACATAGGGGTTATGTTGTCTGGTACATGAACCAGGATAAAAAGAGTAGAGGAAGCTGGTGAAGGATGCAGGCAGAGGGAGCTGTAAACTCTGAGTCTGCGGAAATGCCAGGCACTCTGTGTCCTTCCAGCCCTGGTCCAGGAATCACAGATCTCATATGAGAATCTGTCACCAGTGCAGAATCTCAGTCAATCCCAGGGTGACTGTGTACATGGTCAAGTTTGAGAAACACTGCTTGAAATCACAAACGGTATTTAATCCTTACAACAGGTTGTTTGTTTGCTTGTTTTGAGGCAGGGTCTCAATTTATGGTGTGCACTAGCCTCCATCTCAAAATCCCCATCTCAAACACTGAGCTTTTAAGAGTGAGCCACATGACTTCTGGGTTTATAGCACCCATTGATGCTTCCATGTTTTAAGGATGCCAGTCAGGGCTGGAGAGATGGCTCAGAGGTTAAATGCACTGACTGCTTTTCCAGAAGTCCTCAGTTCAGTTCCCAGCAACTACATGATGGCTCATAAGTATCTGTAATGATATCTGGTGCCCTCTTCTGGCACGAAAGTGTATATGCAGGAGGAACATTGTATACATAATAAATAAATCTTAAAAAAAAAAAGATGCTAGTCAGCTTCAGCTGTCACAAGCACCTGAAGGAGTTTCAATAGAGAAATTTCCCAGACCAAGAGTTGTCTTGATTGATGTGGGAAAGCCCAGCTTGCCACAGGAGGCCAGCTCTGCATATGATACCATCTTGCCAGGTAGGTGAAGGGGATGGATAGGAAAGCTAGCTGACCACATGCCAGTATGTGAGCTAGCAAAACAGCCTTCCGCCATGACTCCTGCCTGATTTCACTCAGAGATGGACTGTGCCCCGGAGGCAGATGGTGAAATAAACCCTTTCCTCCCCGCTGCTTTTGGTCAGAACATCACAGCAACAGAAAGCAAACTAGCAAACTAGGGTGATGGATAAGGAAACTGAGAAGGGAGTTTCCATCCTTCCTTCTCTTCCTCATTACTGGAAGGACTTAGTGGGAGGGGCCTGCCTACGCCTTCGCAGCAGGCAAATCTCAGCACTGGGCTCAAGCGCACATCTGCTCTTCCCTCCATCCCCAGAAATACCAAACCAAACAGTTAAAGATAATAACTGACCCTGAGCTTATCTTATTTTATTGCTTTTTGTTTTGTTTTGTTTTTTACAAGACAGGGTCTCACTATACAGTCCTGGCTGTCCTAGAACTCACTATGTAGTCCAGGCTGGCCTCCCGAGTGCTGGGACTAAAGCTGTGTGCCACTATGCCCACCAAGCCGATGTGTAAAGAGGAATCTATAGCCGGCAGGATTGGGGGAGGACAAGAAGAGTGGCCAGCTAGCAACATGTACACACATGACCTCACTACCTTTGGTTACAAATGAATGTTGGGCTGGATTGGGCTGGGCTGGGACGGGCCTGGCAAAGAGAAGCCATCAGAGGTCAATCTCAACTCCATATCAGAAAGACTTCTGTAACATGAGGGCCGGCTTGTTGGGGTATCTGTTCCGCCCGGTACCCCACAACCAGCAACTCCCAAGGAAAATCACACACAAGACTCCATAAGATTAGAAACTGATTGGCCCATTAGGTCAGGCTACTTATTAGCTCTTATAACTTATGCTACCCCATTATCCTTATCTACGTTAGCCACATGGCTCAGTACCTTTTCCAGCGGGGCGCCAATCAGCGTTTTATTAAAATATGATTGGCAGAATACAGATAATTCTCCCACACCAGACTTCTACAAATAGGGCTGCTTCAGCCAGAGAAATGGTGCTCACTAAAGCTCTCAAACAAGTAGAGGGGGACCCTGCGTCCAGAAGGGGTGTCAGGAAGATCCTGCCTTCCAGGACCAATGGAACCACTAGGAACTTGAGACTATTCCTCAGACCCAGCTGCTACCACCTTCTTTCTTCGTTACATTCATTTATTATTTATTACATTTATGACATCTTTTTTGCTGTGTGTACGTGTGCCACAGTACACACATGGAGACTGGGGGACAATTTGTGGCAGTCAGTTTTCTCCTTCTAGCACGCTGTCCTGGGATTAAACTCGGTTCTTTAAGCTTGGGAGAAAGTGCCTTTACCAACTAAGACATCTTGCCACATCTCTGCTATCACCTTCTGTCCCTGCACCTGGTGCTCCTGGGACACATCTATGTAGTATGTGCTGTGCTTGGCATGAGCCCATCCAGCTTCCAGTAAGACAGTTGTCCTAGCTTCCTATTGCCATGACAAAACACCATGACCAAGACAACTTATTAAAAAATTAACTCGAGAGACCAGGGTTCTAGAAACTTAGAGTCCATGGCAATCATGGTAGAGAACACGGCAGCAGATAGGCCTGGTGCTGCAGCAGAAACTGAAAGATTACATCTGGATCCAGATTGGAGAGTTAACTGGGAATGATGTGGGCTTTGAAACCTCCAAGCTTCTAGTGACACACCTCCTCTAACAAGGGGACATCTCCTAATCCTTCCCAAACAGTTCCACCAACTGTGGAGCAAATATTCAAATAGATGATCCTATGAAGGTATTCTCATTCAAGCCACCACAATAGATATGGGGGTCACAGGTGACTGGACCAGAGATAAAGATAGAACATACCAACTTGAGAGGAGGTGCCTCCCAGACTGACTGCTGGTGGGAACCAGTCACCTGTAAAGACCAGCTGGTCAATGACATCTTTGCCCTCTGCAATACAGACTGAGAAACAGAGGGAAGAAGTCATAGGACTCCAGGGAAGTGGCTCAGTGGATAAAGGCATTTGCTGCCATGTCTGATAAGCTTGCTCTCCAGGGTTTCCATGGCAAAAGAAGAGAACCAAGGCTTGCAAATCATCCTCTGATCTCCATATGCATGCTGTGGTAAACACAAATGCTCCTCCAAATAAGTAAATAAATAATAAATAAATGCAATAGCAACAAAAAAGAATGGGTAGCCAAGATCCAATCAGCATGTACACACACACACACACACACACACACACACACACACACACACACACACACAAATGATGTGGGATGTCCTTTTGTATATGTATTACTCTTATTGGTTAATGAATAAAGCTGCTTTGGCTTATGACAGGACAGAACATATCCAGGTTGGAAGAGATATAGAGAGAGAATAGGTGGAGTCTAAGAGACACCATTTAGCTGCCAAAGGAGAAAGCCGCCACCACTGGAACCTTCCCAGTAAGTCACAGCCTCGTTGCAATTCACAGATTAATAAAAATGGGTTAATTTAAGATATAAGAGCTAGGTAGGGATATACCTAAGCTGTTGGCCAAGCAGTATTGCAATTAATATAGTTTTTGTGTGATTATTTGGGTCTGGGTGGCCAGGAAACGAACAAGCAGTCTTCATTTACAAAATGGTGTACACCATCTGAGGCATGAATCCACATAAGACCTAATAAAAGCTTAAGGAAAAAAAAGAGAGCTTCTAGACCCACAAAAATGGAAGCCACGTGCAGTTTCTTGGTAGCCACATTTCAGATAGGCTCTGTTTGCTGGTAGCAAGCAGAGGTGTGGCTCCTTTAAGAGCAGGCTTCTTGACTCAGCAACAGCAGCAAAAACTGCACACCTTCTTTAAGGGAAGGTTTCCTGATTTGTGTAACTGTAATTATTGCTTGATTCCTGTTTTATGTAATTTTACTATGTTAAAGTTAAAACCTTCCTTTTTTTAATTAAACAGAAAAGAGGAGATGATGTGGGATGTCCTTCTGCATATGTATTGCTTTTATTGGTTAAGAAATAAAGCTGCTTTGGCCTATGGCAGGACAGAATAGAGCCAAGCTGGAAAAGATATAGAGAGAGAGTAGGTGTCTAAGAGATGCCATGTAGCTGCTGAAGAAGAAAGACGCCACTGCTAGAACCTTTCTGGTAAACCACAGCCTCTGGGACAGAGGTTCAAGCCATGCAGCCCCACAGGCAGTTCACCTCAAGCGTCCAACCAGAGTGTACTGAGTAATCATGATTATCAACCTGACTGGATGCAGAAGCGCCTGGAGCTGAGTGGAGCCCCCTCTGTGTGAGAGGACTGGGGTGACAGATAATGAGCACGGCTGTTACACAGTGGGGAGGATTTGAACAACAACATAGGAACTATACCATGTCATATGTGTGAGGGGCAAGCTCTGAGTTTGGTGGCAGAGAGCAAACCTGCGAGGTTTAAGAGGCAATGAGGGCAGCCTGAGTACCAAGGGCAAGGCTTTTGGTTCTCAAGGCTCTACCTTGTAGTATCAACTCATCCCATATTCTTGGATACCCTTGCCTGTCAGGCTTCATTTGCAGCCAACTGCTAACCAAAGCTAATCCAAGCAAGTGCATTCCTTAAAGGCCTCACTGCTAATGCCTGTGCTCCCCACGGACCTCCAAAGACACCAGGGAAAACACTATTAGTTATTGCAAAATGCCCATTAATGTGAGTTTATTAGGATTTGTAAGATTTGTCTTAATTTCAGAGAGATTAAAGTACCAACCAAGTGGCTTGTGCTTCTCAGTGATCACGTCCATATATGGAGAAAAGAACACCTCAGGTGGGAAGAACGAGGGCAGGGGCAGGGTGAACCCAAAGGAGCCCTTCCCAGCCAGCAATCAAAGGCTATTTGGGGGCGTTTCCTTCATATCTGGAGAGGTGGGGCGTGGGGGGCAGAGACAGACCATTTACACACAGACCACACCTCCAGGCAGCATGAATGGAGGCATGTGTCATGTCACCTAGTCAACTCAAACTGGGTTGTAGACATACAAATATATTTTTTGAGAAGTTTTACACTTTTATATATTTCTGGAATGTTATCACTGTTTTCCTTTAAGCGGGACACATTTGCTTGCTTGTTTGTTTTTGAGCCAGGACACCATGTGCCCCAAATTGTCCTTGAACTTACTATGTAACCAAAGATGGCTTTGGTTTCTGCCTCCCTCCCAGGCGCTGGGGTGACAGATGTACTACACACGGTACGGCTTCACTCCTCTTGCTCTTTGGGAGGCTCTGTAGCTTAAAGATCAGTTCTTTAAACAAAGGCTTCCAGGGAAAAAACCTTGCTCTAGTCTCTATACAAAATTACTAGGAAATTACTGGGAAAGAAGGAATTTCATCTTTGCAAACACCTGGTATTGACACATTTAACTGGAAATGCTCATTGACCTAAACCATTGCCAAACACCATGTCTTCTTCATATTTCAAGACTATGGACTTTAGCTTCACATTAGCTTAAAGGAAGGTCAGATTTTATTATTTTTTTTTAAAAAAGGGGGTATTTAAGATTATATTTTTAAAAACTTGGGGGGGGAGTAGATTTCATTAGTACTTTCTATTGGCTATTATAGTACTTTCTATTTGGCTATTTATAAAGTGGGGTGAGGGACCAGAGAGATGGCTCAGTGGACAAAGGCCCTTCAGCCAACTCTGAGGCCAAAAGTTTGAGCCATAAAACCCAATAATGGGAAGGACAGAACTGACTTCAAGTTGTCCACTGCTCTCCACATGTAATCCTGTGGTGGGTGCATGATCTCCTGCCCCATCCAATTAAATAAATGAAAAAAATAAAGTTATTCACTTATTTTAGGTGAATTTTAAGGACACATTATGGTTAATCTGGACTGTCAACTTGATGGAATTAGAATCACCATGGAAACAATGCCCTGTCAGGGACTGTCTATACTAGGTTAACTGAGAGGAGAGACCCACTGTACATGTGGGTGGTACCATGCCATCAGCGGGGGCCATGGGCTGAAGTTTCTGACTGTGGACCCTAGGTGTGCAGCTGACCCTGCTCTTGCCAAACCTTCCCCACCACAGTGGACCACGGCCCCTCCACTGTGAGTCAGAGCAAACCCTTCCTTCTTAAAATGTCTCCAGCCAGGATTTTGTTGCAGCAATAACACAAGTAACTAATACAGGAACTTGATAACCAGACCATGCAGTTCTTGGGCCTTTGGAACTGGACTGTAAGAAAAATGTGAATGGTTTGAAACTTTGGGCTAGAAAAGCCCTAGAATGCTCTAAGCAGCGTTTAATAGGCCATTCGGGCAAAAGTTTAGAAGACTAAGATACTGAGAGAAAGGATGAGAGTGGAAGCCAGGCTCACGAGAGCCCGGGGGAGTGAGGCCTCTTCGGGAAGCTGACCTAGAAGTCACTCAGGTTACACCCTGACACAGAATCTGATTGCTTCCTGGCTGTATCTTGAGTCCATAAGACCAGAAATGCACACAACAACAGATTTGGGAATGAGTGGGTAGTTGAATAAATCAAGGAAATTTTAAAACATGATCTCAGAATTATGTGAAAATGAAAAATATCAAGCTTGTGGGATGAAATAAAGTCAGTACTAAGAGTGAAAGTTCTTAGCACCTACATTAAAAAAAAATCAGAAACAGTTCGAATAAATAACTTAATGATGCACCTCAAGAATTAAAAAAAAAAAGAAAGAAAGAAAAAGAAAACCAGGAATAAACCAAATTCCAAAACATGAGATTGGAAAAAATAAATAAAATAAAAAACAAAGGAATCAATATAAAAGAAAGCTGATTCTTTGAAAAAATTAACAAGATTGACAAATCCCTAGCCAAAATAACCAAAAGACAGAAGACCTAAATTAATAAATTGGAGATGAAAAGAAATTAATAAAATTGGAGAAATTCAGAAATCTGTAGGGACATACTTGAAAAACCTATATTCTACATAATTAGGAAAGCTGCAAGAAATGGATTTCTGGATATAGCTGACGCACATAAGATAAACCAAGATGAATGGTGTTGGGAGTCGGGTGAAGGGGGTGAAATTCCTCTAGCAATTCTCAGGGGATACCTTTGATAGAAGGCAGCACCTGGGAAGAAGGGCTCGGTTTGAACCAGGAAATCAGCCTCGGCAAAGGGGGCGCCCTCGGGCCTCCCGGGACGTGAGCAGGTTCCCATACTTCCTCCCATGAGCGGAACCCAAGCAGTTGGCAAGGCGGCAACGCTTACCAGGACGAAATGCACCAGGGCATCATAACAGAGCCAGGCGAGCACCCCACGCTCCACCGCGCTCCGCCCGCGGCCCAGGCTCAGGCCCAGCGCGCACCCTGCGGCCAGCAGCGCAGAGCACAGCAGCAAGGAGGGGCCCGTCGCCATGCTCAGCGCCCACTCCTCTTTCACGGGTCCCCAAAACAGCCCCAAAGCTCTGCAAGCAAGCCAGCGAGACTGTCGTGGGAGGGGCTTCCCACGGACTGAGCTTCTCTTGGAGATCCGAGCACGCAGGGGGGAGGGACTTCTCGTGGGCGGGTCCCTACGGGCGGAGCTTGTGAGCGGGCGGAGCTTCGCGTGGGAGGGATCCTGCGGTGTGTTGACGGGCTCCCGTGGCCAGAGCTTCTCCTGGGCGGAGCTTCTCGTTGGCGGGCCTCCGAGGGGCCTGCCCGCAAAGCTGGCTTGGCCAGCCTGAGCAGCTGACTCTGACTAGATGGTTCCTGAACCTAAGATCATGTTTTACATGCTTAACCGCTTCCACAACATAAATGAAGTCTGACGTCTAACAAGGTTCAAAAGATTAAGCCACTGAGTGAAAGTCCAGACGGTGGAGATTTTGTGCGGAGACGGAAATCTTGAGAACAAAGGTTCTGAGGAGGCCTAGCAAGTCTTGCAAGGAGGCCTAAGCAAAGATCTTCACAGTCGTTACAGGCCTTTCAACCATTGTTTCGTTTGAGACAGCCTAGCTACTTAGCTCAAGGTAAAATGAAAATCAGTCTGCAGCCCAGGCTGATCAACTCAAAGTTATCCTCCTGCCCTGACTTCCTGAGGGCAGCAAAGACAGGAGCATCACCATGCTACCACCCCCACCTGGGCTCCCTTGCAGGGTTTTTAAATCTCATACAGTTGACTGACCCTATTTCTAATATTTAACCCACAAAAGTCAGGTGCTGTATGCCTCTGCTGGGGATGGGCCTCAGCAACACAGCACTTGCCTAGCACCCACTAATTTCCAGGTTTCCGGGTGGGGGCAGATTTTGGGAAAGAGGGGAGGGCAGTTGCTTAATGGAATTAATTCCAACTTTGCAATACAGGGCACTTCTGTAGGCTGGCCTCACGGCAGTGTGAACACATTAAGCATCACGGAGCTATAGGCTTTAAAAATGGCTGGCTAGGAGGGTGAATTTTTCTGTATCTGCGGAAATTATCTCTTTACTGTGTATTGCTCCTCCCTCGCACTAGAACATAAACTCCACAAGACAGGGACTGTGACTGGCTTGTCTGGTAGGGGATACCTGACACCTATTGCAGATCTGGCACATACCGGCTGTCTAAGAACTGCTGACTGAGGGAGCAGAGCAAACCCTGCCAGAGCAGGAACAGAGAACCAATGGCTCTTTAGTAGTCAGAGCATTTCTCAACCACACTGACAGGCCCTAAGGCCCACTGAGAGCCCAGCCTCTCTGAGCATGCCTATGAAGGATTCTCCGGATTAGTTTAGTTACGCTGGGAAGACGCTATTCCATAGGACAAGCTCTGCACTGAGGAAAGAAATGCAAGGCACTGGCATGCTTCACTCTGCCTCCTGACTGTGCACGTCACTAGTCTCTAGTTCCTGCCTCCATGATTGCCCTCCACGAACTGGAGCCAAAGTAAACCCCTTCACCCTTATATTGCTTCTGTCAGTACATTTTTTTATCACAGCAGCAAGAAAAGCCATGCACCTGGGAACTAACCTGTCTTCCTCTAGATGAAAAAGCTGGAGATGTCTCCTGCCCTTTCAGAGGGTCTGAGGTCAGTTGCCACCTCATCAACCAGCTGTTAACTCCTGCTCCAGGGGACTCAATGACCTCTTCTGGCCTCTGCAGCACAGCCCTCGCATACGCATGTACAGTTAAGAAATAGAAACAATGTAAGAGCTTAGACTAGGAGCCCTCGGAGTCCACCCCTGCTCTGCGATCTCAGTTTCTGCCTTCACCACCATGCTGCAACAGCTCCCTCAGTCCTTCCTACACTCCAAACCAACTTACTTCACTTTGCACAGTTCTTTCCTGTGCCTCAAGTTAATTCCATCCCCTCCTATCTAGAACCAGCCAGAACCCAAGAATCGTTCTCAATACTTCCTCTCCGCAGACTGCACCTCTCAGCATCACCAAACTAGTGTGTACAGCTGTGAGGCACCTCTGAGCCTGGCTCTCCATCTGTCACCTGTGTTTCACACTCACTAAACTGACTAATTATCTTGAAATGACTAAAGTTGAAAGACTCCGCTACCAACTAGCTGTCCTGATTAGAACTCATCTTTTGTGTACGTAAACAGGTTAGGGTAGGTCTCTGCCTGCCACCCCCCAGAGGCCAGAAGATGGCACTGATCAACTGGTGATGGAGTTATGGACACCTGTAACTGCAGTGTGGGTGCTGACAAATCGTGGGTCCTCTGCAAGACTAACAAGTGCTCTTAACCTCTGAGCCATCTCTACAGCCCCAAACACCATCTTCCCTTGCCCCCTTTGTGCCAATTTCCTACTGCTCAGTGCTGAAATCCTAGGCTGACCACCGGGCTGTCATCTGCCCCATCAGCCCCTTGCTGGCCCTACTTACCTCTCCCTCCGTTGATTCTCATTACAACCTTGCACACCCTTTTGTGCACCCCACAATGCCTCTGTAGTTTTCCCGCCTCCACATTTTTCAGTGAACCTGTCCAATCAACCTCTGCTCTTGCTTCACAGTTTGGAGAAAATACAGCTGAACAGATCTTCATCAGGTCAAGAGGGCTGCACTAAATCAAAAGCACAGCCGACCTTTAGGGAACGCTCACTAGCCTTTCTGAGCAGGCCTCTTCCTGACATTTGTTTAGCCTATGCCCTAGGGTAGTACCTGGCATGAGATAGGATGCTCAATTGCTCAATAAATACCTTAATGTTTCTAAAGGCTTAGTCAAAACCATTAAGAAAAAATTTACTGTCAAGGTACACATAGAGTTAAAAGAATATGATAAGGAAAATTGGACCGATAGTATGAAATTTAAATTTCAGACAGGCAGATGCCTATGTGATAGGGCAATGGAAGTTTAGGCTGTTCACTCTAGAGTTGGAAAATGACTGAAACTCTCTTCCCACACGAGAATTAAGGGTCGAGAGGACGGAAGCTGCCATTCCACGATAACCAGAAGCTAGTCACACTATTCATTGTTGAGGTACACTGCCTGTTTAAGGTGACAGGAACCAGGCCCAATAAAACATTGACAACCAGGACGGGGCCAAGGCATGGCTGCTCTGGTGTGTGTGTGTGGGGGGGCTCTTGTACCAACAGCTCCGCCTCTTCTGCTCTCTGAGAAAAACCAAGCACTAGTTCCAATCACACTTGTAATGACGGCCACTTAAGAGAAATGAGTTTGTACATGGATAGGAAACTCTAAAGCAACAGCAGCCAGAATTGCAGACTGAGCTCCTTTGAAGTGACTCATTACTTCTCAATCTTATCCCATAAAATGGCTGCCTCAAAAATCTGGTTTTATCTCCAAAATAACACATGGATGTAAATGTATGCTCTGGAACACAGGTTTGCAGCTGCATAAAACTGGTAAAAACTGCTACCCCATGAAGACATTCCTTATTTATCTTTCAGCTTAACAAGGTTTTGTCTTTGGACACCGTCATTGGAAAGGGAGCCATCAAAAGGTAGATGGTAATTTTTAAGGGAGTGCAGGGGCATGCAGAGGATACCATTCCGTAGCACTGGTACCCACTTTATTTAATGGTTCTGGAATGTGTACTCAGGGTCTAGAGCGTGCCACTTCATCTCTCTACTTTTTTTCTCCTGTATTACTCAATATCCTTTAAGCTTTCCAAGAGAACAAAATTCTTGTGTGATTTAGGAAGTGATGAGCATCAATCAGTTTTCAAACTGCGCTGCCTTGGGGCCGACACTAACTCCTAGAATGGCTGACCTCTGAGAACAGCCTACCACTATTCACACAGCAGACAGCTGCACACTGTCTCGGCTGGGCCTTTGACACAGGAGTTGACTTAGACCAATGGTGTACAAGGATGGAATTTAGGAATGTCACGTTCAGGTGTCTGGACTGGAAGAGGAAGAGGTGCTACTAGGACCTCGTGAGTATAAGCCACAAATGAGGCTAACCATCTCAAAGTGCACAGAACACCTCAACAATCAATTACCCAACAGCTTGAAATGGACTGAAATAAGTTGCAGTGCCGGTTGAGCTAAGAAATCATGGGGACAGACTGTACTCCCACAACCATTTTCCCAAACACCCTTCTTGAGGACTGATCTGTACATACATTTCCGAGTCTTGCAGTCCCAGTTTTTTGTGTCTGCATGAAAAGTTTCCTTTTAAGCTTCAAGGTGGGTTCATGAGCACTTTTTAGGCCAGTTGAATTAAGAATCAGCTTAACAAATATAAATTACACACTTCCTTCCCTTCAAGAGTTAAAGGTTTTTCAGAAGTTTAAAAATCATAGGTCAAAAGTGTTAAAAAAAATTGTCACAGGAAGGCTACCTGAAAGCCAGGTGCTGTTGGTTTACCTGTAACAATGAATGCCCGAAAGAGAAGGCACCTCGGAAGGAGCGATGGAAAGATCACATTATTACATTGATTTTCTTCTACATCTTTTACAGGTAGTCTGAAGTGACAGCATACAGAAGAATATCTCTATGCTCAAAAGTCCGGCTGCTTCTTTGTTCTTCTAACTAATCCAAGATTTCATTCTGAGCTACACTTCTACCTCGACAGGAAACACTTTCAGGTTATTTCAATGACTACTCTCTGTTACAATTACATGCCTTCATAGCTTAGGCAGCCTTACTCTGAATGACTAGTTTGTTGCATCAAAATCATAACCACACTATTTTTCCAAATAATGGTTTTCCCCCGAAAATACAGTTTTCCAGTACACTCAGATTGGCAGAGAATGGCATGATGAACCTATGAGCCAAGGATTGCCGGTCACCATCAGAAGCCAGGAAGGAACCCTTTCCAGACTGAGTGGAAGACAGCGTGGAACAGAGAGCCGGGCTTGACTTGACTTCTCGTCGCCAGAACTGCAACAGTTTCTGAGGTTTGAAGCCCCTGGGTCACAGGTTACTGTTTTGACAGCTTAGAGAATTATACACATGTTGGTACTTCTGATGTGCCACAAAATATTCTCTAGGTAGCTACTGGCTGGTCACTGTTGTGGTAAAAAGGAGATATCAAAAAACAAGGGCAGTCACTAATGCTTTACCATCACTGTGGCTGGCACTTGAAGATAATTCCAAAGTTAAGCTTAACCACACAGAAAACAAGCTAAACAATTATTTTCAGAAATAAATCTTTCAATGTTTTATCATATTTGATAGCAGCTTTTTTATTGGTTACAAAACCTAAGCCCATATACAAAATTAGGAACACGTTTAGATGCCTCTTTTGAAAGAACATTTTAGTTATTTTTAAACTGAGTTTAAAAAAAAATAAAAACAATGCAATTTTAAAACACTGTTTTGAAAACTTAAAAGTGCAGCAATACACTCAGTTCCTTTGTCTACGAAATGGTGCGATTCCAATTCAGGCCTGGTAAGGTCACGGCAAACTGAATCAAGCAGACGTCTGCACTGCTTGATGCTACTGTTACTAAAAGGTTAGTTTGCACTTAGGATGCGAGAGGAAATAGGGATCATCACAGTAGAGGCCCAATTTTCATCTCAATGTGTGCAAATTTTAGAAGGTAACTGTCAGTTAAGTAGGGAGAATCCAGAAGAAACTAAACTGGAAGGGGGACAATTCACAACATTAAGAAGATTTGGACTTTAAGGATTTCACCAAAGTTTGTGACCTTAATTCATTCTGACTTTGTTATTCCTACTTTTAGTGAACACTACACAGTTTCAAAATTTAGACAAGTGTTTGAACAGGATGCAGTTACCATATGAAGCTTTAACTCAAAATTTGGGTAAAGAAAAAAAGGCACAATGAACTTCAACTCAATTTTATGTGCACAAGAGTTGAAAAATCTGAGCCACCTTAAAGAGAAATTGATTCTAAAATTTATAAAACCTATAAATAATCAGAGGCCAAACCACTATATTAAAACAGATTCTCTAGCAAGTAAAAATCTTGCAGTTTAAACATACGCTTGTATCCATTTTAGATACAAGACAAAGCTCACTCTTTAAAGTGGCTCCACCTTGGCAGATACACACATTTGTAATGAAGCACACCTGCTGTGTTGTTTCTCAGTGAAAACACCCCAGCTGGCTCACAAAGCTCTGATGGCATCCGGCTCCTCTTCGTCACAGTAGACACGCCCCCATCTGAAAACTAACTTAGTTTAGATTTCTATCCCTTCACATCAATGCATTGGGAAATTAGACCCCGGGAACAAGAGCAACAGAACCATTTCTGTGACAGCACAAATTATTTAGTTTAAAAAACTGCAAATCCATATTCATTCATCAATATCTGGGTCAGACAATTTGCCAAAAGCAATGACTTTACATAGCAATACCGGATTTTACAGATGAGAGATCTCTGCAAATCGGGCTGAGTTAAATAACTGCACATCATTCCTCTACACAGATCCTGGCTTTCTCTTTAACATGTGCGGATGCTCTGAGTGGGATCGGAATGAGCTCCCCGATACTTAAGAATGAAGTCTTGGAACACTTCTAAAGAGTTGCTGGTTGGTTGCCACCACTTTATCAAAAGTACTGGTTACTAAGTAAAAAATGTTTTAAGACTAAATTACAGTAAACATGAAAGCTCCACAGTTTAAACCCAATATAAATCAACCATATCCAATTATCAAATTAAAATAAAAAAAAATAACTCCTGGAAGCTGAAAGCAAGGCTATCTTAAAACTTTACCAATGAGTATTTTAGACCTTTTCCATTCCTGTTTTGACTTATTTATTTATTGACGTATTTTTTTGTAGTCAGGGACTCTTGCTTTCAACTTAACAGAAGTTCAAGTCTGTAACAGGTTGCAGCTCAGGTAGAGACCATGCACAGCATTTGATTATTCAGAACAGCAGGAGCACACAGGCTGAGTGGGTGGTCAGATAGGGTTTGCTGTTCTCAAACATTAGGTACAACGGCGAAAGCATTACCACTGATATCTAAAGCTCTTGCTCCAACCCTGGCTTCTGAGGCAGATAATAAACACATCAATTAATGGTAGGTGAAGTACAGTTTTAAAAAACTTATCTTTTTAAATCAATAACCAAGTTTCTTGTTTTTAAGTTATTACTTTTTTGTGTCAGTTCCACCAATGAAAATCATTTGGCTTGTACTTTAATTCTTCCACATAAGAATATGAAAATATGTTTGTGGAGGACAATGATGGAGGCTCAGATCACACTGCACCTCTGTAGTCTTCCAACACGGATATACATCATACCAAAGTGTCTTGATCCACAGTGCACCTTTTTCCAAAGGAGTACCAGCGGGCAGCTGATACGCCACCACTATGGAGTATTCTAACTGGAGACTGCAGCTCTCAGCATGTGGCACCAGGGAACATGGAAAAATAGGGTAGTTGAGATTGTTAAGGAGAATTCTAAAACAGTTCAGGAAATCATGCATATGCATTTACAGTCCATGTGAGAGTGACTTTTGGCAACTGCAAAGTGACTGAGACATGGCTTGCTTTAGAAGCATCAAAACGAAGAGGCAAGAGTGCTGGGAGCCTTCTGCTGCTTGCTGTCTTATCGCTTGGTGGCCATCTGGTGGTGTTTGTATTGAATGAACGATGCTGCACTTAATGGACCTTAGAAATTAAATTCCTTTGTCTGGAGGTTGGCTGTTGGGTCAAAGTTGTAAGTACCTCCTTGTGTTGCTTCAGGAATGAGGCTGGGATCTTCATCAATCTATAAAAACAAAGAGAAAACTCCAAATGAATATTTTAACTGCCTAAAACTATCCAGGTAAATTAGCAACAATTTCATGATATTAAACAAACACAATTGAATAATTTTCAAAAGGTTCTTGGCTTAATAAGTTCCCATATCTGCAGATGCACTTCATGTGAGTGTCATTTCCAGAATTATTTCTTTTCAGTTAATAGATTAAAACTGTAACAAGAAATGCTTTTATAATTTTTCCTTATACTGAAGTTGTGGTAAAAATGTTTAAAAAAGTGATTAGTGCTGGGCAGTGGTGGCGCACGCCTTTAATCCCAGCACTCGGGAGGCAGAGGCAGGCAGATCTCTGTGAGTTCGAGGCCAGCCTGGTCTACAAGAGCTAGTTCCAGGACAGGCGTCAAAAACTACAGAGAAACCCTGCCTCAAAAAAAAATCCCCCCCCAAAAAAAAAAAACCGAGAAAGTGATTAGTGGAATATCTAACAGAAAACAATACAAATTTCGTGCACATTAAGAATGAGAAAAATTCTAAGTAAATGCCCATTACATGCAGACATCTGCATTTTAATATGTACTTACATCATCACCAGAGAAATATTGATCTATGATTTCAAATGCTAATTTATATATGTCTTCATTTTCATGTTGCTGCAAAACTTCAATTTTCTCCAAACCTGACAAAAAAATGTAAGAATAATTAAGGTGGTAGTAATCTGCATAATCTAGTTACAGAAAAGCTCTATGAACCTCAGAGTATGTCTTATCTCACTCAAAGATGACAGTCTGGAGAGGTAGCTCAGCAGTGAAGAGCACTGGCTGCTCTTCCTGAGGACCTGGGTAAATTCCCATCAACCACACACTGTGGAGCACAACCATCTATAGTGGGATCTGATGACCTCTTCTGGAATAAAGATGTGCATGTAGGTACATAAAATAAATCTTTAAAAAAAAAAAGTAATAGTCTGGAAGAACATACAAAAACCCAACCATCAGCTGAGTAATTCCTTTCCCCTTAAAAATATTTGATATTCCCTGGTCTCACAAATCAAAGAACAAATAAACAAAACCCCCAACTCAATCACCAAAACATTCAATCTGACAGAGATAACAGGGGTTTGTTTCTTGGTGCATGGCAAGTTAATGACAGTACAAGATCGGAAAACCTCCGAAAACGTTTCAATATAATCATGATAGCTCTTCCACAGTTTTCTGAATGTAGGTCTTTAGAACTAAATTAATGGAAGCTTTGCATCAAAAACACTGCATTTCAAAAAGAGAGTAAGTCAGGCAGTGGCAACGCACGCCTTTAATTCCAGCACTTGAGAGGCAGGGGAAGGCGGATCTCTGTGAGTTTGAGGTCACCCTGGTCTACAAGGTGAGTTCCAGGACAGACACAAAGGTATATGCAGAAGATTCGTCTCGAAAAAACAACGAAGTGAATAGCTGTGTTCACAGGTCTGAACAGCAGAAAGAGGAAGTTTTCAGAACACTCATCATTCATCTCCTTTTCAGGCTTTATGAGAGAAGACTGTGTAGTCAACTCTGAACTTGAGGTCCTCTGCTTCTATCAAGTGCTGCATACAGGTGTGCACACCTGTGCGCAATTGAGAGTATCTTTTATAGTTACACTGTACCATAGACTTCATGTACCAGGTGCACAAGTTTATGTATTTAAAACCTTAGTATTCATCCAGGAGATAACATTTTTTAACATTAAAACAGTTGAGTTTTAAAATATTATATACAAATCAGAATATGAAGAAATAGGTGTCAACACTAATTAATGAAAAATGCTTTATAAGACGATATTACACATTGTGATTATTACTCCAACAGGAACAAACATAACTTTAAAAGAAACATTAAAGAATTGTCTAAGCTATTCAAAATTACTGGGTTATGAACTTGACTACGAAATTAATTTTTATCTTAAAATATATCTTAAAACAAGCATGAGCATGAATTTGCTTGTATTGAAACCATTTACACGATCTTGAACAAAACTCTCACATACCTTTCTATTTTTACTGATCTGTGAGGCTATTGTATTTATTTTCGCTAAAGCATAAGTTGGGTAAACGACATAGTTAACAAAAATGCAAACAAATCATTATTTATAGTTTTATAGAAAATGTCTGGATACTTTAGTACATACAGAACAGGTACTTTTTAAGAACAAAATTTTTAAGTATGTATTTCATTATGTCCTTACCAGAAATGATAATACTAAATAAATGACTTCAGTCCTATTTATTTCAACACTTTTTTTAAATTTTTTTTAAATTTTTATGATTAATGTATCTTTTTATTTTATGTGCATTGGTGTGAAGATGTCAGATCCCCTGGAACTGGATTTTCAGACAGTTGTGAGCTGCCATGTGGGTGATGGGAATTGAACCCGGGTCCTCTGGAAGAGCAGTCAGTGCTTTTAACCGCTGAGCTATTTCTCCAGCCCCCTTCAACACACTTTTGTAACAATCCTAAAGTCTCTCCAACTTTGGGAATTCAAACAAGACACAGACAATTGGGCAACCACTACCCAAAGAAGAATCTACCCAGATACATGGTACTATGTATAACATAAAAATAATAGGTTTGCTTTGCCTAGATTTTGAGAATGGATTAAAGAAAGCTTTTACCTACTCGAGTAGTCCACCAGGCTTTTAACATTGTACACTGTGACTTCAAAATGAACACTGTGGTATGGTCCTCAGAACTGAGTTGTTGGGAGGACTTTAAGGACCATTAAGTAACGGGACCTACTGAAGGTTTGATGCTGGGGATCTGGCCTTAGAAGAGTTAGTAAAGCTTTTGCAGAACCATCCTCAGCATTACCTTACATTGTACGTTATTACAAAACACTGAGTCTGTCCCTGGGTCTCTCTTATATTCTCTCTTATGTGTTCTGCCCTGCAGCTCCCAACCACGAGGACTTTCCTAGAGGCATGCGTATCCATACATTGTACACAAATTGGAACAACCATTCCGTCTTAAGCTTTCACTTTCCAAAATTCCCAACTAAAGAAATCTTATTTTATAAGCACTTATCCTCAGATTATTTTTTTGTATGGCGATGGAAAACAAACCAATGTAATAATGAGTATTTCCTAAAATCTATCAACCTCCAGGAAAATTGATTTCATGACCAGTATTTCTAAAGTATGAACTGCTGTATTCTTTTGTGAAAATCCTTCAGCAATGCTAATATGCTGAATAAGACCAGGAAAATACTCTGGTCACTTAATAACAATGAGCCTATACTAATTTTCTAGTAAGCTGAGCTGAGAGGAACTAGTGTTTAAAACGCCAGTGTTCACCTACTCACCTCCGCATTCTTCTATTATCTCGGCTATTGTGCTTGCTTCATCACCAGCCATTATCAGGATGTTTTTAAGACCATCCAGAACCACCTGAACCACCTGAGAGTCTTTCACCGACAGTAAGTTACAGAATGGTGGTATTACATTTTGTTGTACAAGGTACTCCACCTAGACAATACAAAAGAAGATTTTATGAACTCTCCTTCCCTCTAGAAACTGGAGTAGAGACGAAAACGTTCAGTAACTTCTAGGAAGAAGAAAGAAGTGTCCGTGCTGCAGTTAGTAACAGTGACCAGTTACATTTTTTTCAAACTCACTTGGTCTTTTCTGCCACTTATTGTTAAGTTGCTAATGGCCCAAGCAGCTTCTTTTTGTGTTCCGAAGTCCCCCTGGAGAGCAAAAACAAATTCATGAAATAAATTCTTTACCCAAAAGTCTGGGTTGTAATAAATTAAGGTAAACAATGTATTAATGATATGACTGACCTTAGCAAGCTGGTGAATGATCATGGGGATTAACCCAGCATCTATTACAGCTTGAACTTGCTGCTGATTGCCTGCTGTTATATTGGAAAGGAACCATACTGCTTCCTGTAGTGAACAAAATATGGGTCAGTTTTATTGGAAAAACTATATTTAATATCTGTATTTTTCTCATTTTAATGTTATAAATATTTGATAATAAAATCTCCTGAGTAGGGTTAGAGTGATCGTGTCTAAAATGTAACGGGTTAAGACCTCCATTTTATTTGACTTACTATCATTTTATGTGAGTCTAGTGTTTGTAAACGAGTAGACGGAAGCGCCCGTGCATGTCATGGTGCGCATGTGCAAGTCGGTACTTCCCTCCATATGCGGTTCCAGAGACAAACTCGGGTTGTCAGGTTTACACGGCGAGCATTTTTACATGTGATTTAGCCAGCTCAGACCTACCATTTTATTAAAGGGGAAAGAAGCCTCCATCCCTAATACTTCTGTGTCCACTTAAACCAGTATTTATTCAATAATCTGTAAGCCTAGCTAAAGCTACGTATTGTTCTAGGCAATGGTGATACAGCAACAAATAAAACAGACCCAAATCTTTAGCCTAGGGGGCACATTTCATTCTCTTTTTGAAAGGCAAGCCAGAAGAATGGAGTTTCCAAATACTTGTCAACACTACTTGTATTAAAGAGCTTTAGTTTATTGGAAAGCATGAGGTGGGGGAGAAGGATCACTGGGTAAGGCGCCGAAGTCCTGACGCTCAGCACCTGCCTTGAGATGCATGGTGACAAGCGTCTGTACACACAGCTGCAGAGAAAGCAAAACCCTAATATACAGTCAAGGACAGCCATCAGTGAAAGTCTGAAGGTTCCTCAAAAAGCTACCACACAATTGCCATGACTCAGCAACTTCCAGTATGTCAGAAAGGAAATTAAACCAAGGACTGAAACAGTCCCTGAGGGGTCAGTGTTTTCTGCAGCATTAATTACAACAGACACTAGGTATAAACAATCCCAGTGTCAACCAACAGGCAAATGAGGAAAATGTGGCACATTCATACGAACAGAATGACTTATTCAGCCATAAAAGCGAATCAAGTCAGGGCTCTGGGAGGTGGCTGAGCTGGGGAAGGGCTTGCCATGCAAGCATGAACATCTGATGGATCTCCAGCATCCAGGTAGAAGTTGGGCTCAGAGGCATCTCTACCTGGAGCACAACCGAGGCAGAGAGAAAGGGTCTGTGGCGCTCATGTCCAGTGAGAGACCCTGACTCAAAATCCGAGGTGGAGGAGCTGGAGAGATGGCTCCATGGTAAAGAACACGGACTGCTCTTCTCCAGAACCAGAGCTCAGCTCCTCGGAACCACACTGGGTGGCTGACAACCGCCTGTGCCTCCAGTCCCGAGAGCTGATGCCAGATGCACACACCCATCCGCCCGAACAGACAAAGACACAGAATTAATAATAAAAGCAATTTTAAAAAATACATGTAGAGGGAGGAGAGAGGAAGGGAGGGGAACAGAGAAAAACGTACAGTTCAATAAAATCAATTTTTAAAAAAAGGACAAAAAACACATGTAGCAAGTAACTAAGGAAGATACCTGATGTTAACTGTGGTTCTTCACACACACATTCACAGAAAGGGAGAGAGAGAGAGAGAGAGAGAGAGAGAGAGAGAGAGAGAGAGAACTCTATAATACATTGTATTAAATGAACTTTGAGAACATGGTATAGGATAGCCAAAACAATCCTGTACAATAAAAAAAACTTCTGGAGGCATCACAATCCTTGACTTCAAACTCTACTATAGATCTGCGCCTGGTATTGGCATAAAAACAGACAGGAGAGCCAATGGAACCGAATGAAAGACCCAGATATCAATCCACACACCTACAAACACCTGATTTTTGACAAAGAAGAAAAAAATGTTAAATGAAAAAAAGCATATTTAACAAATGGTGCTGGCATAACTGGATATCACCATGTAGAAGACTGAAAATAGATCTAAGTCTATCAACATTCACAAAGCTCAATTCCAAATAGATTAAAGACCTCCACACAAAGTCAACCACACTGAACCTCATAGAAGAGGAAAACACACTTGAATGCACAGGCACAGGAGACCACTTTCTAAATATAACCCCAGCAGCACAGACACCGAGAGAAACAATAACTGGAACCTCCTGAAACTGAGAAGCTTCTGTAAAGCAAAGGACATGGTCAACAAGACAAAATGACAGCCCACTTCACTAACCCCACATCAGACAGAGGACTGATCTCCAAAATATACAAAGAACTCAAGAAACTGGTCACCAAAAGAGCAAATAATCCAATTAAAAAAAAAAAGGGATACAGACCTAAATAGAGAACTCTCAACAGAGGAATCTAAAATGGCTGAAACACACTTAAGGAAATTCTCAACATCCTTAGTCATCAGAGAAATGCAAATCAAAACAACTCTGAGATTCCATCTTACACCTGTAAAAATGGCCAAGATCAAAAACACTGGTGACAACTTATGCTGAAGAGGATGTGGGATAAAGGGAACACTCCTGCATTGCTGGTGGGAGTGCAAATTATTACAGTGCCTTTGGATATCATTATGATGATTTCTCAGAAAATTAGGAAACAACCTTCCTCAAGACCCAATAATACCACTTTGGGGTATATACCCAAAGGATGCTCAATTGTACCATAAGGACATGTGTTCAACTATGTTCATAGCAGCTTTGTTTGTCATAATCAAAACCTGGAAACACCTGAAAAGCCCCTCGACCAAAGAATGGATAAAGAAAATGTTGTACATTTACACAATGGAGTACTACACAGCAGAAAAAAATAACGACATCTTGAAATTTCCAGGCAAATGGATGGAGCTAGAAAACATCATTGAGTGAGGTTACCACCCAGAAAAACAATTATCATATGTACTTACTCACAAGTGGCTTTTAGACATAAAGCAAAGAAAACCAGCCTATAAATCATAACCTCAGAGAACCTAGAGAACAATGAGGACCCTAAGATAAACATACATGGATTTTATCTATAAGGGAAGTTTAGACAAGATCTCCTGAACAAATTGGGAGCATGGGGACTATGGAAGAGGGCTGAAGGGGAGGGGAGAGACAGGGAGGGGAGCAGAGAAAAATGTATAGTTCAACAAAATAAAAAAAAAAGGTATGTGAAATAAGCCATAAAACTCTTAAATAATTATCTACTATACAACTAATAATAAATTTGTAAATAAACTTGAAACTTTTAAAAGTAAATTTTTATGATCTTTGAAAGAAGGCATGACACCCTAAGGTCTATTCTAATTTGTAAGGGAGTAAATTATCTGTTTTTTTAAGAATACCAGTTATTTTAATGAGAGTTTATATGTTTTTGCATACTGGTTACTAATTTAATGATACTGCTCAATCTATAAACACATAAACAGTCTGAAATATTTTACTGTGATGATAGTAGGACGAAAGGAAACAGAAACTAAAGCAATTATAAAAGATTCACTTACAGCCATCCTCATCCTGAGTGCCATGATCCTGAGTGAGAAAACACATCGTAACTGCAACAAGGAAACAGCCACAGACAAAAGAAGGGGCAGCGTGTGCCTTACCTTATTTATTTTCTCTTTCGGGTGTGATAAGAGGTTTGGGAAGTGGGACAGGACATCGCAGTTAAGAACCACCTGGGTCTGCTCGTCAGTGCCGGTCACTATGTTCCCAACTGCTCTGAGTGCTGCAGTCTGGAGTGGGGAGAAAATGTTTTAAGTATGTTTATAATGAAATTGTCATCTCTGTAGTTTTCATAACTCTGAGGAGTGTGAGGAGCAAATGATGAACATTTATTTCATCCCTACAGCAAAGCCAGAACCAAACTAGCAAGGACTTTTAAACAACCATCTCCTATGGAAAATTATAGAATCCCACAGAAAAATTATGTGAAAATTTTTTAGAAAAAAGGTTTTTAGGCCTAGCAGTTATGGCACACACTTTTAATCCAGGCACTTGGGAGACAGAGGCAAGAGAATCTGTGAATTCGAGACCAAGTCTGGTCTACAGAGCAAGTTCTAGGACAGCCTGGGCTAAACAGAGGAAACCTTGTCTTGAAAATAACAAAAGAAAACGAAAAACATGTTCTGCCCCCAAAACCACACAAATATAAAGCATCCAAAAAAAAAATTTTTTAAAACAATGGAAACTAAAAATGATCAAATCTTCTCTTTAAAAACAGGTATTCTTATTTATGACCAAAGCAGCACCACAGATTTTAATATGGTTCCAAGTGAGCACACATTTGTGTTTCTCATTTAATGCTGTCCTGTATTTAATATACTCAGTGTTACCCTGGGTCAGCACACATTTGTAGGGAGAAAAACACTTTGGCAGAGAAGCAGGACGGGCAGAACTAAATGCCGACCCTAATCAGAGCAGAGTCAGGGGGTTCGCAGGTGGAAGGCTCTGGAAACTATCCCAGGGACGGAGAGCTAAGAGAGGCAGAACGAAAGCTTAAGTGAGAAGGAAAAGGAGCCTTGACAGAAGAGGGTGAGGGAAGAGCCTAAGCATCCACCAGGAGACGAGAACCCAGAAATTCACCCACGGGGGTGAAGGAGAATGGGGGCATCAGACAAGCACCATGCTGTCTCCTAACAGGATAGTAGAAGAAAGTTATTTGTGGAGACCAACAATTTCACGTCTTTCTATTTGAAATCATAATGGAATGTATGCAGGTCTCTGTTTAATGGCTTATATAACTGAAAAGCTGAAAAATTATTTCAAATGAACAAATCTGGGTTCAGGAGATAAACTAGGGCATCCTGAGATGCATGCTGTTGGACTTAACTCAAAGTTGGCTATAGAAAGATTGGTCATAAAAAGAATTTTATGAGAAAAAAGAAAGAAAATACTTACTTGAACTTTCACTTCCTGGTGGCTCAGAAGGGGCACGAGGAATGGTACAACCCCTGAGTCAATAACCATCTGGATCTGCTCATTTCCTCCATCTGTCAAGTACGACAGAGCCCAAACAGTGTCTACAAGAATCTATAAGAAGTACAAACAGAAAAAAGCTATTCCAGGAGCTGTAACAGAAAAGTAAGGAGTTTTCTGTTTTAACTAGATGGGAAAGGTATCGTGTACTTGACTGATGTAAGTTTAATCTTTCCCTCAGGGCTTACCTGCGATCACCTTTCATAAACATGAGACGGAAGTTTAGGATGCTTGTTTCCAATTTCTGACTTTATGTACCAGATAGATAAAAATAGAAATAATGTGTTGGCAAGATAGCTTAGCAAGCAAAGAGTTTGCAAGTTAGCCTGGAAACCTGAGTTGGATCCCCAAAACCAACATAAAGGTGGAAGAAGAGAACCAACTAGAGAAAGTCATCCCCTGATCTCCTCACAGGTGCAGCATTCATACATAAACATAATAACAAACATAAAATAAATACTGTTAAACAAGCATAAAATTTTTCCTGAGCCCAAAAATTAGGCACAGAAGTAACTGTGATCTATCTTATACACCTGAAGCCAAAACACTATGCTGCTTCAAATTTAGAAGACCCCAAAAGAATCATATATTCATTTTTACTAGTTTTGAGTATGATCTGCTAATACAATTTTTCCAGCCACTAAAATGAACAGGGTAAGGAATGATTCAGCACTTGAACCTTGACAAAGGCCCTCAAATGAAAAGCATGAAGCACAATCATGTAGTGCTGAGTGTAATGGCACACATGTGTGATCATAACACGTGGGAAATGTAACCAAAGGAGCAGGAGGAAAAGCCACCCTCAGCTACACAGTGAGAGTGAGCAGGCTGCATGAGACCCAAAACCCAAATTAAGCCACATCCTCATCTATCTGAAGCTTTCAACTACAAGAACAAGACCAAACAGGGTACCAGCCTCCAGGATCTGGTAAACTGATTCAGAACAGAGGTAGTGTGTGGTTCTCCTTGGTGTCCTCACAGCAGCAAAAACACCACTCTTAACCCATTTGAAATCCAGAGGCCTTTCTACTAAGTGTCCAAATTAAAGACATCTTTTGCCTGAAGTTTTCAAAAGCAGCTACCTGAATACACATATCCTTTAACAAGGCATGCATACAAGTCAGAGGAGCAGATAAAACTTCACATAACTTATACCTTTAGCATTACTAAGAATCATGAGAACACAGTTCCAAATTACCTATAAGAAGAAAACAAATACTAATTTGGATCTGGACTCATTCCAAGCCTGTGTGAGATGAAAAGAATAAAGAATGAGAAGAGATGGAAGAGGTGCGATTATGCACGTTTGAAACAGAAACTGTCAGAGGGAAAAAATTAGAAGGACCTCAAGACCACCACCATAAGAAACCATATAATGTAAGTATGGTTTGAATATAATGACTCCCATAGGCTCATATATTTGACTATTTCGTCATTAGGGAGTGGAACTGTTTTAGAAGAACTAGGAAGTATGGCTTTGTTGGAGTAGGTGTGCCATACTGGAAAAAGTGTGTCACTGGAGATGGGCTCTAAAATTTCTAAAGCCCAAGCCAGGCCTAGCGTCTTTTCTCTTCTGTCTCATGTATGTGGATCAGAATGCAAGTTCTCAGCCACTGCGCCAGCACCATGCCTCATGCTACCATGCTCCCTACCATAGTGACAATGGACTAAACTTCAAAACTGTAAGCAAGCCCCGATTAAATGCTTTCTTTTATAAGAGTTGCTGTGCTGGAGATGTCTGTTCTCAGCAATTAACACAGAAACTGCACCAAAACTGGGGTGTCGCTGTGACAGGCCTGGCCATGCAGTTTGTTGGTAGAATGTGGACTCTGGATTAGGAAAGCAGGTGAAAGCTTTAAGTGGGCCAAACTAGTAAGAGCAGGGAAAATAATGGTGCTGGTGCTGAGAGCAATGCAGATGACGGCAGTCTGGCGCAAGAGGTTTCAGAAGAGAAGAATGCCAGTAAGTGGCCTTGAGACCATTCTTGCAGTATTTTGGCAAAGAATATGGCTGTTTTCTACCCTTGCCCACTCCACCCCCAATCTGCTTGACAGTAAACTGAAGACTTTTTGATTAATGGCAGTAGCAGAGGCGATTTCAAGATAGCCTAGTATTGACTGTGCTGTGTTGTTATTAGTGTTCAATCTTACGTAGATGTTGAACAAACAAGCTTAACAAGGAGAAATAAAAAATGTACAGTTTGAAGAGAAAAAGGCACCAAGAAATGGAGCTAAGTCCGGTGTTCAAGGAGACAGAAAGTTTAGAGTTCAATGCTAAATAGAATAAAGGGAATGGTGACCTCCGGGCAAGACCCCATGCAGCTAAGCTTCTAACTTGTGACGAGGGAATTAAAGAAAACCTTAAGGAAACCACTGAAAACAGAAAGCTAGACAAGAGGCCCAAGCTCCAGCCCCACTAAGCAGCAGAACTTGGCAGCTGTGGCCACGTGCTTCTGGCCTTAGTATCAAGGATACAAAATATGGGTTGTGGAATCTCCCTCCTTGACTAAGGAAATCTGCTGAAGCCAAGTGTGTGGCAGTGGTGTTCCTTCATGAAAGCCACTCACTGTGTGAAGCTGTGAAGGTGAAGTAGGGATTGCCTTGGAGACCCCAAGATGTTAGAAATGTCAGAGCCATGGGATAGCTGCTGAGGAAAGCTGAAGACTGGGTGTGGAACCAGTCCAAGAGAGAGAAGCGTTGTAGTCAACAAAGCTGGAAAGAGTTGGAGTTCTGAAGAGCACATTAGGCATGGAAATGCAGAATTTGGAGTTTGTTCTGATGGTTTTCATTCTTGTGTTGTATAGCATTTCCTCATTGTAATCCCTTTTCCTCTGTGTTGTTAAGTACAGGAGCGCTCGCTCTCGCTCTCTCGCTCGCGTGCTCTCTCTCTCTCTCTCTCTCTCTCTCTCTCTCTCTCTCTCTCTCTCTCTCTCTCTCTTTCTTTTTTGAGATAGGATTTCTGTGTTGCCCTGGCTGTCCTGGAACTAGCTTTGTAGACCAGGCTAGCTTTGAACTCAGACATCCACCTGCCTTTGCCTCCTGAGTGCTTGGGTTAAAAAGCATCTGCCACTACGCATAGCTGAACTTTAAACTTTTAAACAGTGTTGAGACTTTTAAAAACTTTTGAAGCTGAATTGAATGCATTTTCACATTATGATACGCCTACAAGCTTATGGGGCCAGAGAGTGGACTGTGATGGCTGGAATAAGAATGCCCCCCATAAGCTAATCTATCTGAATGATTAGTTATCAGGGAATGGCAATACTTTTGAAGAATTAGTAGGTATGGCTTTGGGGTTTCAAAAGTCCAAGTCAGGCCCAGCCAGTGTCTCTCTCATCCTGCCATCTGAGGATTCAGATGCTACACTCTCAGCTACTTCTTTAGCACCATTTTACCTGCATGCCACCATGTTCCCCACCATGCTGACAATGGACTAAACCTCAAAACTGTAAGCAAGCCTCAATTAATTGTTTTCCATTGAAAGAGTTGCTGTGGTCGTGGTGTCTCTTCACAGCTACAGAATCTAAGACATTAGGTAAACAATAATAACAGCAAAAAAAAAAAAAAAAAAAAACCCAAAAAACCTGAAAGGGGCAAAGCCAAGAAGCTTGCAGTATAACAACAAAGCTGACATCTGAGTCATCAAGAGTCCCAGGAAAGAGCTGAAAACAGCCTTGGTCCCAAGACTGCGAGCAGCCTCTGTGTTGAGGAGGTAGGAGTTAAGTATACATTTATTTTTACTGTGACTTGTTCAGGACCACACTTTACAAAATGCCTTGTTTCCTTTACTGTTGTTTTGGAAAGGAAAGTTTTATTAAAACTGTTTTAGTTTTGAATATAAAATAGTTTTATTAATTACGCCTAATTTTGGAAAACTCTTGTGCTTTCATTTAACTGTTTGCCAAAACCTTCCAAAGTAAAGTGATATTCAGAGACAGTTATTGAGACCAGATGGCTTACAGACATTTCTGGGGTACTTACATTTGAAGATTCCTTATTAATGAATGTCTGATTTAAATTCTAACCAAAAACTATAACATCATTTCGTACATTTTCGTTATAAGGGTTAACAACCTTAGCTGCAGACAAATAAAATACTTAAGCTATTTATTTTTTTAAAAAAAGGTAGAGCTGAAGAAAAATGTGCATAATGGAGGAAAATGCCCCCAACTGTGCAAACAACTTAAAGTCTATAGATGCAAAATCAGAGAGATGAAGCAAAAGAATAAGTTCATTGATCATTGCACAGGCAAATGGAATAAATAAAAGGTATTTAAAAAGAAGTAAATATACAGATAGCTACTAGAATAAAGCATATAATTATAAGCATATTAAATATAAGATGATTATAGAATTAAAATTAAACTCTTTGTTGTGTTAGCGGTTGCACACAGGGCTTTGTATGTACTAGGCAAGCACTTTACAACTATGCAACAACATCCTGAGTGAAGCCCTCAATTAGCTTCTAAAATAAAAACTAACTCTACAATCTATATGAGACATATCTAAAGTAAAGTAATAGAGACTAAAAATAAAACTAAGGGCATAACTATACCAAATAAACAAGAAAAAGGAAGTAGAGGTTGCAATTCTGGTAAGAGAACAGTAGAATTTAGCTAAGAATTAATGCAAAAGATACTTTATGACATGAAATTAATGAAGATACAAATGTCTATTCACCAAATAATACTGCAACTGTCATTATAAAATGGATAATATACAAAAAGAATATTTCAAAAAGCAGGAGAAATTTGTTCTGTTACTGTTTTTCTTTTTTGGTTTGTTGAGATAGAGCTTTCTGTGTAACCACTGTGGTTGTCCTGGAACTCTCTCTGTAGACCAGGCTGGTCTTGAACTCAGAGATCTGTCTGTCTCTGCCTCCCAAGTGCTGGGATTAAATGTGTGAGGCATCACTGCCCTGCCTCTGTTACTGTTTTTTAGACAGGGTCTCTAAGGCTGGCCTTAAATTCCTTATCCTCCTCCCTTTAGCTCCCAGTGTTGGGATTACAGGCATCTGCCACAAATACCTAGCAATTAGGAAATTTCAGTAACCAGGAGATCAAACCAACAAAGAAACAGCAACAGGGGCTCTAAATTTGTAGTCTATATTGAACTTTGTATCCTGGTGATTTTTAGCCTGTATCCTTTTGATGGGTAATGACGAGCATGAGTGTCAACACTTTCTGAGTCATGAGTCATTCCACTCAGTCATCAAGTGTGAAGTGCTCTTTGGGGCCTCCAAGTCACCTGTCACTAAATACCAAGTCTTGGCACATAAATGACCTCCTGAAATTGTTAACTTTCCTTTACATTACTAGTAAAAGAGGCTAGGCTGGTGTGAGATGTTATGTGACACTGCATTGTCCATGAACACATTCAAACAGGTGAGAAAGCCAGATACTCTAGCATTACAATCGCAAATTAACTTCCAGCGACAAAACAGATAAACAGCAAACACACAAACTGGCCCTCTGGATTGTCCTGCGATCTTCCACAGTAGGTGCAGTTTGATTTCTGATGCCTTATACAGACTACTAATGGTATAAGCCCATCTAACTGTTTCCATAATTCCATCTGACCTCATTCATTCTCATTAATTATCATCTCACACATCCTGGTGCCGTGGACCTCTTCCTGCTGATAGTTGTGTGTTGCCATATGCATCCTAAAATGTAAGTAAGAAACCTGGTATTCCTCATTTCTTTTCTCTCATCACACATATCAAATGCAGTAAACTTTCAATCTAAGCATATTTAAAGTCTCCCACACTTTCATATTTCCCAATTCTTAGCTCTGACATTGTTGTGGGTTTTGTTTTCTTTTGGGATAAGAGCTCATGTAACTCAGGCTGGCGTTGAACTCCTGCTCCTTCTCTCCTTCCCAAGCAGTAGGATTCTAGGTGCAAACTACCACACCTGGCTCTTATATTGTTCACTGCATATGTTACTTCCTTGGTGTGTGTTACCTTTAAGTTGCCAATAGTACTTCCATAGTCAGCACTCTGGTTACTTCTCTATTATATTTTCTTATTTCTTTTTACACCATGTTGTGTGTTTGTGAGATCATGGTATAGATCATGGACCTAGCTTTAATTCTGTCATGGCAATTATTTATTGTATGACCATAGTGTTTCATAAAATTTTACCATTTTATAGATAGTTGTGGTGTGGGAAATCCTTCTGTATATGTGCTGCTATTACTGATTAATAAAGATCTGCTTTCAGCTAATGACTTAGCAGAACATAGCAAGGCTGAAAGAGATAGAGAGAGAATAGAAGGAGTCAGTGAGAAGCTATGTAACAGGCAGAGGAGAAAGAATCGCCAAATGGAACCTTGCTAGGAGGCCACAAGCCTTGTGGTAAAATACAAAATAAGAGGAATGAGTTATTTTAAGATATAAGAGTTAGCCAGAAATATGTGTAAGCTATTGGCCAAACAGTATTGCAAATAATATAATTTCTGTGTGATTATTTTGAGTCAGGGCAGTAGGGAAATGAACTAGCAGCATCCGACAACATAACTGTACTTTAAAATTGACCACAGCAGGCCCCCGTGGGGACAAGTTATAATATCCACCATGGATGCCCACTGTGCTACAGCACAACACAGATATACATACATACATACATAGATGTATTTTCTTATACATAGATATTGGTTTAATCCACAAATTAGGCAGATTAATAAATTGACAAAAACTAATAATAAAATAGAGCAATGATAGGCATATACTACAAAATTATTTTAAATATACTAATAAATTATTCTAAAGTTGTTCATTTAATATTTTAAGATTGCAACTGACTACAGGTGACTGAAACTTTGGAAAGTGAAACCACAGAAAGAGATTGCTGTTCTTAATCACTTCAGGGACCAACAAATCAGCATATTTGCTGGAAGATTAAAAACAAAAATTACATCAATCTGACTTAAACTTACTCTCATCCTCCACCCTCCGCCCCACTATTCTTTAGCACTGCTTTAGAAAACCCTCTGGCAGCATCAAGAGAAAAACCCCACAGTGACACCACTTTACTCACATTTATGTCCGTGTGATATATGAGAACACATAAAGCTGGCAAAATCTGAGGAAAGAAGATAAACAGTCATGCTAGTTGATGAAAATGTCTTTACAAAAACAAATAATGACACAAAAAAACAGTAACTACTTAAAGTGTGAAATTTGTTTGAATATCTAATTTAATAAATTCAATTTGAAAATCAAAAACGTATTTCAAATGTTTAAATAAAAGATCCAAATAAATCTAATAAAGATTAATACTCCTAAAAGAAAGTCAATTATTTTCAGAAATCTTATTTATGACATAAAATGTCAGGTGAGAAGAATGGAGATGTTAGCACACAGGCATACACTGATAGTCACAAGAAATTTCCTTTCACAGTTACCATCGTCTAAATTTTTATTCAATAAGATGTTTGAGTAAAACACTAACTTTAGTCAGGAAAATTACAACCAGCTGGGCAGTGGTGGCGCACAGCTTTAATCCCAGCACCTACGAGGCAGGGGCAGGTATGGATCTCGGTGATTTTGAGACCAGTCTGGTCTACGACAGCTAGGACTGTTACACAGAGAAACCCTGTCTCGAGAAACAAAAACAAAAACATACAATTACAACCAGTGCAAGGTATAGGGTTTGTTTGCTGACTCCTGGGTCTAACAGATCTTCTACAAACCTAGAGCAACTGAGTAATGGCTGCTAGGCACTCACACTAAGAACAGACACTAGATAAAGACACAGATTATAAAGATACAGAGTCAATGACTCTCTATACAGTTGAGCCAATAAAGGTTTTAAAGGATTTTTAAAATTTAAAGTAGAGCACATTTCTAAGAACATCAATTTTTTTCAGAAATTAATGGACTGAATACAAATTAACTCAAATTATTTGCATATTTCTTAGCATTAAATCCATAAAGTAGTACAGCAAAACAGAGCTTCTCCCCTCCCCATTTATTTGGATTTATGTTTTCTCTTCATGGAAACAGTCATGAAAAAAATACATTATATGGACTGGCATTCTTCTTGCTACTATAGCACTCAACTCTGACATATGCTATGTTATACTTAAAAACAGAAGAATCTTCAATAAAATCAGTATATGCTCATTATATTCCCTGTGCATGAATACCTAAAGCATAATCAGGGAGATAAACCATCTCGCCTTTACAATTCTGCATTTACCTCCTGAACTGTCTCCATAGGCGGTGGGGGGTCCTTATTCCTGCAGAGATTGACAATGACCCATGTGACGTTCCGAAGGAAGGTGATGGGAATGGAGGGGTTGATGAAGGACAGAAGAGGTTTGACAACTCCCAGTGATATGACATAATCTCTACATTGAGGACCATCACCTACAGAAATGAAAATTGTATTTAAAAAAAAAATTACAATCAGGATGGGAAAGTCTGAAATGTGTGCAATGGTTCATGTTGGGACACTGATGCTCTATGTTTCCTCACCATTAGTCAGACATCAAATGCTGTTTTCCGTGATTTTGATTTGGGGAACACAAATTTAACCACTACCAACACAAATTATATATTTCTTTTACACTTAGGAACCACCTTACAAATGTTTATGAATACAGTCAACTCATATGAAATTCAGAGGAAACATAGTGTGTAATGGCTATGCCAATGTAGGAAAAAAAGTTAATTTAAGATTCTCAACTAAAGCCTTTTCAAATCCAAATTCAGCTTACCTATAATGTTTCCCAAAGCCCACACCGCTTGTTCACAGACATTCTGATGTGGGGAATGGAGGAGTCGCAGGAAAAGGGGCACTGCATCTGTGTGTAATAAAAACTCAGTTAATAAAATAGTCACAAGTCAGACACACTATAGTTGTCCAACTACAGTTCACTGCACAAACAGGGGAAGGATACATAAAAATAACTAATTTCACTACTTTTAACCTGGTAATACTTGAACAATAAAGTACCAGAGCCCAAAGCAAAGTACTATGCCATCAACTTAAAAAAAAGCACAAAATCTTCCCTATATTTAATTTTTTAAGTTCCCATCCCAAACATGTATCCTGAAATCATCATACTTATTTTCAATAAAATTCCCCAGAACCAACTAACCAGATTTACCAAGTAATGTAAAATAACCATATTTCTTCTTCTATCTTTATGTTTATGTGTGTGGGTGTTTGGCGTACATGTATATCTGTGCACCACAAGTGTCTGTGGAAGCCAGAAGAGGGTGTCTGATGCCCTAGAACTAGTTAGAGATTGCTGTGAGCTACTATGTATGTGTGTGCTGGGAAAGGAACCTGGATTCCCTGGGAAAGCAGGCAGTGATCTTAACACCTCTCTAGCCTCTTAATTTCTTATTCCATTAAACCCTACACATTATCACCATAACCAACCTCAAGATGAGTTCACCATTTCTTAAACTTTCTACTCTTGTGCTAGCTCCAGGATATTTAGGCTTTATCTGTATACTACTAAAATTTACTAGGCCTTTTTATTAAAAAAAAAATCATACTTTAAAAGAATGTATCACTGGTAAGCATACATTACCTTTTAGCACTTTTGCAGAACTACATGTTCATCAATCAACCTTCAAAGAGCTTTCCTATCTCTAGCAATCACTAACCACTTACTCTTCTATTACTCAGAACCCCAGAACCAGGCAAACATTAAATAGCTGCCTTTTCTGTTTATACATTTCTCTACTCTGGATATTTCTGAGAATCACACCAAATGTCATTTTGGGGGGGGGGTCTGATTTCTTTCACTATGTGACTTTCTTTTTTCAGTGTTCTGCCTGTATGCATCCCTGCAGGCAAGAAGAGGGCACTAAATTTCCTGCAGGGGCAGGTTGATTTCTTTAAGGCCAGTCTGGTCTATATAACAAGTTTCAAGTTAGCCAAGGCTACACAGTGAGGATGTGTGTAGTGGCGTATTATTTATGACCAGAGGCAAAGCTAAAGCCACTAGAGGTCAGGCAACGGTGACACACACCCTTAATCCCAGGATTTGGGAGACGTAAAGTCAGATGAATCTCTGTGAGTTCAAGGCCACCCTAGGCTACACAAGAACGATGCAGAAACAAATCCAGGTGGTGCCCTTAATCCCAGCACTAGAGAGAATATAAAATGAGAGGACAGAGGGGCTTAGTATGTGGTCACCCAGCCTTGATAAAGGTAAGACTTTTAGTGGCTCGGCTGTTTTTGCTTTTCTGGTTTTTGGGTTGAACCGCAATATCAGTATTCGTGCTACAGACCTGTCTTACAGTTCAAAAACAACTTTTTAACTGGTGTATATAAACCAGGTGTAACACCTGCAATCCCAGCACCTAGAACACTAAAGCAGGAGTGTCCTGAGTGTACGGTCAGGTGGGGACTAGGCCCTGTCCTGCCCTGCCCGCCCCAAACAAGTATATGCCATAACATGAGAAGGCTTAAGCTACTCAGTACACTCAGAAAGTATTTAACACAGGACTTTTCAGTCCTTACTAGGGGATGGATAGTCTCCACCCTGAAAGATAATAGTCCATTTTCTTTTTGGGTCCAAAGTAACAATTATTTTATGACAGTTTAATACTGAGGGAAAAGAAAAAAATCATTGAAGTAACATAAAAACTTATACTGTAACTTCAAAATAATTCTAAGATGAAATTCAGTCTTTAGTATAAAATCCTCTGTCATCATTAAAAAGAAAGATTTGACTTACTAGACTGTACAACAGCTTGAGTCTGTGCAGAGGTTCCTGATGCTATATTAGTTAGTGCCCAAGCAGCTTCAAACTGTAATGAAGGACTGTTAAAAAATAAAATAATCCTTTTAGACATGGAACTACGACCTTAACTTATAAGCCTCAAATCTACACAAGCACCATACCCGATTATTTCAATTTCACTTGTTATATTCATCACTGGCTGCCACCTCTACCTAAGCATGTGATTGCTTCTCAGTCACTACAAACCTGTCTTCTTTATGTCCATCGGTAGTTGCAATACTTAGCCAATATGTCTCATGACTCTTCCTCAACATTCCTTGCCTTACAGAGTAACCCACTATCACTGTACTAGCCAAAGTTCTCGCATCACGTCAATACCAGCTGTGCCCTCCAGACTACTTACAACTGGGACCCTCACCGAGTACACTATCATTTGGGTTACATTACTAACTGTAGTTATTAAAGCCTGCATAGTTCTGCAGCTAAAGCATTATAATTTGAGACAGTCACGGAAGATCTAACAAAGTAAAAAATCAAATTCACTATTCTAAATTTTAACTTAATCAGCAGGCACTGACACGCTATGCTAAAAAGGGTATCGTGGGTGGGATGATACGTATGGACAGTAAGAAATGGGTCTAGAAAGCTGAAGTTAAGGATGCACAAAAATAAAACTGTGCTCACGTAAATGTTCGTGGGATATGGTGTGTATCTCAAATGTTCTAGGGTTCACAACTTGAAATTTATCCTACTGAGAAGAGTAAATAAAGCCAGGCATAGTGACACACACCTTTAATCCCAGCATTTGGGAGACAAGTGTAACTTTGTGAATTGGAAGCTAGCCTGGTCCTCTTAGTAAGCTCTAAGTGAGCCAGGGCACACAGTGAAGACCCTGTTTCAAAAAAGAAAAAAGAAAGAAAAAAAAAAGGAGAAAGAGAGACAGACTGACAGACAGAAGAAAGAAAAGGGTAATGGAAAAAATAAAAACAGGTGCAATTTTAGATACAAGCAAGAGGCGGGGAGGGAGAGAATGATGTTAAGTTCACCAACTGCCTGAGCTACAGAGCATATTCACAATGGCCCACCCAGGTCAATGAACAAAACCACAGCACAGAAACAAAAACAGAAGCAGCAGCTAGAGATACAGTCCAGTGGCAGAGCACTGCCTGCTGGTATAAGAACCCAGTAGGGGCGTAGGAGGATGGGGGTCAGAGTCAACAGCATATAAAATGGATAAAAGAGGTCAAAGGCTACTACAGGAGAGGTGTTAAAAAGAAGTTACAAAGATAGATAGAAGAATATACTGTTGTCAGAAAGAATAGTGGAATAGGAAGGCATATTGCCAAAAATATAAAATAAAAAAAAATGAGCTCAAGACTAGTGAATGAGAAGAAAAATCTCTATACAAACATGGAAGTAAGGAAAACAAATGATCAGCTTTAGCAGCAGTGCAGATGGAGAATATCTGTTACATGTCATAAAGAGCAAATCAGAGCTGACCAGATCAATTCTGGCAGAACGCAGGGAATGAGAAGGCAGGAAAGGCAGACTGGGAAGGGGACGCTAACAGGATGCTGCAACAAGAAGCAACAATCTACACTTCCCTAACTAGAAGTGGGAAGCGTTAGCAAACTCCTGCGGAGTCCTTAGGAAACACTGGAAATGGGGCCATGAATGGAAAATGGGAAGATACAAAAAGTAATATTTCAAGGCCAAGGAAAGTCTTCTAAAGGGTCATATGGGGAAAAGAAGAGAGAGAAAAGATATAAAAACAGCTGAATGAAGCAAATAAACAATGCAGAATATTTTGTTTAAATTATGTACATTTTCTCACAGCCACCTAATTTTTACAGATGGGATGCCTGAGGCTCAAAAGTCAGTTGGATTCTGGTCAACGCCAAGTCTAGATTTAGACCAGGGTCCATATGACTCTGACGTCTAACATGCCTTTCACACTGTAACACAGCTTTCCATGAGAACCAAAAGTCACTATCTAAAAGCACTGACAATTTTCTATTTATGACTTGGGAGATGGCTCTGAAATTATTAAGTTGTTTATATTTTGTCCTATTTTTTGTTTGTTTCCTAGACACACTCACACAAACCTATGCCAAAGGCTGTGCAAATAGACAGGAATGGAAGGACCAGAGCCAGGAACCACGAACAAAAAGGAGCCTTGCTGGCAGATGTAAGATGAAATTTAATCTTTTAAATAGCTGGAATAAAAGTTAGCTTTACTCTCTGCTATGGAAAATATACGGCAGTTTTTTTTAAGGTGGTAAGTATAGTGACACATCTTCATCAAAGTATCTCTTAATTCCAAAGAGACTGAGACTTTCCAGACCTCACAGCTCAACTGATAATCTCCCCTGAGATCACTTAAGACGGTGTACTTAGCCAGTTAGCCTTCTAGGAGTTCAGGGTCTTTAAATTTAATTTGCCTTTAAGAGAACAATGTAACCAGCCTTACTAGGCATTGAATTGTTCATGCAATCAGCAACTTTTACAACTTAAGCTAATGCACAGGTTTTAATCTTAGTACTCCTTGATGCTCCTAACCCAGAATTGTGTGTGTGTGTGTGGTATCACTTGCTGAAAACACCAAAGAGATTTAGAAGCAACCTTATATGACAAATATCCACCATAAATGTTGGAAACAATTTGTGGATATAGCTTGATCATGTGTTTGCAGTTATTGTTTGCCTGAGTCAGTTGAATTCCCCATCCCTTTCTCAATGCCATGTTTTCTGTGCTGACCAATACAGAGAAAAAGTCATTTGTTAAGGACAGACACAAGGACAGGGGCATATTCAAACACATAAAGATCAGACAGGCAACAAGGACAAATCAGACCCATACAACAGGCAGATTACAGATGGGTCAGTAACCACAGTGTACAGATAGATGAAAGACACAGGAAGAAAAATGGAAATAGAAATTTGGGCATACTCTTTGCCAAGTTAATCTAAAGGAAGTGGCTTTGTTTTCATCCCCTATAACACCATCAATGCATTTTAGTGTTTGCTGAGGTTATCTTCAACGCATTAACAGACACAGTTAAGGCCTAGAGGTAGAGGGAGGATTGCAGCTACTGTGGAAGCATAAGGTGTTCGCAAATACAAAAGGTCCTTATCGGCAGCACTTTTATATCATTTTTATTTAATCAAGTAAAACTTTCTTGGTTATTTAGCAAAATAACTTGCTCAGGCCATATGTTCTAGATGCAAAAATAGTATTTGTTTTAAAGAATTCTGGGGTTAAAACCAAGTTAATTCAAACTGAAGGAGCTTAATGCACAGCCCTGAGAAATGTCTGTGTACAAATGGATTGCCCTCCCTTCTCTTCTGGGTAAGCAGAGGTTCCTTGCATGATACGGGACAACTAACCATGGGTGGAGTGTACTACCCAGAGGACCGGTGATCTGTGGGTCTATTCCCCAGGGTAAGGAAGAGCCACATGGTTCTGGACACCATTCACGCTGACTGGTCATGAGGCTAATCTATATATAGACTCATAAGCAAATGGTGACTCAAATACTATTTGTGATGTTTAAATACCATCAGAGAGTAAGAAAATTACAAGGAAATGTATGACAATTTAAAGAATATAGGGTTAGGAATACAGCTCAGTGGCAGAGCACCTGCTCAAGGCCTGAGTTTTTCTACAGTACCTCAAAACAAAATAAACCCAAGCTCAGTGAGAGGGAACCACCACCAAAGCATTTAGTAAAATACCAATTTTAAATATAAGTTAACTGGAAAAAGTGAGCAGACAAATCCAGACTTACTTATCATCCCTTTCTAGACATTTGACTAGAATTGGTAAAATCCCAGATTTTATTAGGTCATCAATTGGTGGATTTCTGTCACTGGATAATAGTTTCCTATAAAAAGAAATATAAGATTAATATTTGTTGTAGCTCTCAAACTATGAACATAAATATACTCCACTACCCCACTTCTGCACAGTCAGCTCCAACACCAGAAGGTACGGATCAGCTCTTACCTTGCTGCCTGGACAGCACTCAACTGGACTACAGGGTTATCACTTGTAGCATTCTGCAACAACAAGTGTATATTTCAGACATTTATTTAAAAAACTTACTTAAACCATTTCAGGATGATAGTATTAAATTAATAACTCACCTGCAATATAGCTTCTAGTGTTACGTTTTGCTTAAAAAAAGAAGAAAGATAGTTCAGCAGAGAATATTAACAAAGCTAACAAAACTATTTAGTAGTCTATCTGGTTATGAATTACTATGCCTTGTAATTATTACTATCTGATTTTTGTTAAATTTAAAATAACATCCCCTGGTCATGATGAAAGTATTTACAGGCACCTTATAAAAACAAGGCCAAGACTTACTGCTTTAAAATCAGCATCGACATCTGAATCTTCTAAGCTTTCTTCCTGGGGAACATTTCTCTTTTTCAGTAAGTGTTCATCTCTTTTGTTCTGAAAGGTAATCGATAAATGTTTAAGAGTTCATGAAGGCTGTTGTTAATAAAATTGTATTTGGTGCCGAATTAACAATGAACTTGTTTAATTCCACTGCTTCTGTGTCATCTCAGCTCTTTAAGCACCAAGTGCTCTGACCACTCTAAGGGTACTTGAGGTACAGAACTATGCATCAGTTTTCATATACCTACTGCTAACAGCTGTCTGAAGCAATTTATTAAGAAAATCTTAGGATAAGTACTAATGCCTAGTTGCAAGTTGGGGGGTATAAGAAATAGGAATTTGTTAAATGTCATATGAATTAGCCACAGTGCCATGTATGGAAGAGGTCAGAGAAATACTTCTGGGATTCAGTTTTCTCTTCTGCTCTTATGGATACCAGGAATTGAATGAAGATGGTCAGGCTTGTGCTGCAGGTACTTTGACTGACTGACCATCTTGCCAGCCCAGATTAAACCCTTGCTACCTGAATTTTACAAACAAAAGTTCCTCCTACCCTACATTTCATGACACCCAAATTGTTCTGAATGTTAACTATGCCATATCAAATATTACTTAACAGCAATAAATTTTCAACTTAAAATTTGAATAAATTTCCGGTACCCAATATTTGTGGATGTATTTGATTCCAACAGAAAAGTTATTTAAATATTCTTAATATTCATGGCAACATTCAGAATAGAAAATGAAAACGACATACACATGTGCATAACACTTAACTTTTGTTCTATGTACAAGCCAGCACATGCAAACACAAGGACGTCTATATAGTCATTCTTTCATTCCCACTTTTATAACATCATTCCTCCTTAGTAACCAACAGTAGTTATCTTTTAAACCACAGTACCTCACAGATGGCAAAGCCCCTGACATTTATGCATCTCAAGTGGCTTCATGCAGGATATATATTAATGTATAGTGAAAATAACGGTGCGCTCTCTGGTTTTTGTTTGTTATGTTTATTTGATGTGAGGCAGTTACTAGGGACAGAACCTGGGGCTTTGTACATGCTGGGCAAGCACTCTACGACTAAGCCATACATGTAGATTTCAGATGATATTTTTGGCCAAGTAAAAAAGCGTGCTACCAACAGTAAAGGACAAGTTAACTCTGTGTGCTCCCTGGTCTGGTGCAGGGAAAAAGAAAAAAAACAACAATATCCCCTTGGCATGATTCCTAATCAAACTAAATAACTTTCAAAAAACTAGAAAAACCCTAATCTACCATTTAATAATAACAACAATAAAGCCTGTATGCTTTCAAGATGAAGTCACTAAAGATGAGAAAAACTGGGGACCAGTCCTACAAGAAAACGCAGTACCTGATCTTGGATAGCCTCTTTGACTTACAATTTGCAAATTCTGAGTCGACTCTATTGATTAGAAGATGTAATCCTATGTTAACCTGATAAAAGTACTATTACACAGAAAAGTCTCTATGGATTCTAAAGGTAATAAAAATCCTGCCATTATTTGTAGCTGGTTCAAAGAAAAAAATGCATGTGTGTCTAATATATAAATAAAAGAAAGCAAACATGGAAAAGTGCTAACAATCCAAGGAAGCTACGTGCCACAAGCATGTACAGTGGTTTCTGTATTTTGTATTTCTTGCAATTTTAAGTTTCAAACTACAAATTTGAAATTGTTTCGCAAAAACTAAAATTAATTCCATTTACAAGTTTAAACAAATTAACTTTCAGCCCAACTATCATCCTGGCTAGCTTTTTTTTTCCTTTTGTCAACTTGACACAAGGTAGATGGACTCTCAGTTAAGAAAACACTCCCATAAGATCTGTCTAGAGGCAAGTGAGAGGCACTGTCTTGACTGATGGTTGATATGGGGGAGTACCCTCGGCTGGTAGTCTGGGTGCTCTAAGAAGGAAGGCAGGAGGAACAAGCACAAGGGGCAAGCCAGTAAGTATCAGCGCTCCTCCATGGCCTCCACTTCAGTCCCTGCCAACTTGCCTACATGACTGACTACAAGCTAGAAGATGAAATAAACCCTCTTTCCCCCAAGTCGCTTTGTTCATGGTGTTTCCCCAAACTATTCTAACCCTGATCCCTTCTATCTTCATCCTGGTTCACGTTAGCTTCTCAGCACCTGAAAAGTTAAGCGCCCAAATCTCTCAGGAATCTTACTCCATTTATCACTCCTACTACTCCAGGATATAAATAGATCCCTGTCACAGGATAGCACTTTTCATCATAAACAACATGTCTGCTTTCGTAGGTGCAGCCTTACGTACATAGGGAAAAACTTCCTATACTTTTTGTTTGGATAGACAGTGTCTCGCTAGGTAGTCCTCACTGGCCTGAAATTTGCTATCTCTGTCAAACCAGCCTCTGACTCTGATGTGCCTCCCTCTGCCTTCGGACACTAGGATAAAGGTGTGTGCCACCACACTGGACAAAACACCTTTCTATACCTAAATTGTTATGTTTCTTTTCAATTATGATGTTTAATTCACTAAATCGTGTTCCTTTTCTATCAACCTTTCACCTTTCTCTGCAAATGTGAAATAACCCACTTTTCAATGTGAAACTACCCTTTTAATTCTTGGACTCAGTTTATAAAGATGTCATTTAATTATTCTTCCTCTCCCAAGTGGAAGCAGCTGACAAGCATATTTTCTGGAACTGTCTCATCTAGTGCTCTTGTGGTAGTTTTTGTTTCATAAAAGTGGAAAACTTTCCAATTGCCGATCAACCTCCTCCCCTAAACTTTCTAGAAACAGTCGTTGTGCATCTTTAGCTCTTTAGAAACACCATGGCTGTTCCTGACAACACAGGGAACAAGTGAAACTGTCTGGTTGGACTGAAAGGCTTGCATTGTATATCAATCAGTTCACATAAACAAAGTTCCTAAGCTCTGACTGATGGTGAAAACTGTAACTGTACCTTAGCATTTGTTAATGCTTGTAACTTTTGTGCTTATAAGCCCCGTTTCTGCTCCTGCGTGGTGCTGTCAGGAGAACAAGGCTCCTGAATACTTGTCCTGCAGCTCTGATCGATCAGAGATCAGCTTATTTGGTTAATTATTCAAATCTTTGGAACCCGTAAGTGTTCCTTCCTCATGGTTCGTAACAGGCTAGGTGTAAAATCTGCACTACCTTGCCAACCCTTAAATTCCTTGGAACACTTCTCCAAGGAATCATGTGATTCTTTTAGGATATCAATAACCAAGAGGTAGTATCTAGTACTCTGGATATTGAGGCAAGTAGATCTCTTGAGTTCCAGGGCAGCCTGGTCTGCACAGTGAGTTCCAGGACACCCAAAGAATTATAGAGACCCTGTCTCAAACACACACACATACATACACACAGAGAAGAAAGGAAGGAAGGAAAGAAAACAGGCATCTAAAAAAAAACTTTAAAAAAAAACAAATCAGAATACAACAAAACAAAATAAAACCAAAGAAATAGCACACAAACACAGCTGCAGGGACGTTCCCATTCACACACACATTCCATTAAAACACAAAATAGGAAATGACAGAACATAAGCAAGAGATCTGGGGGGCACTAGGCAAAGCATTAAGTTAAATACTACCCAAAATACCATTGTGTTTGTTTTGTGTTGGCTATCTGTTGCTAACAGATAAGCAAGGCCTGCCCTTAAGTTTGATTTGTATACCCAGAGGAACTCTATTGGAGAAAACCAATTTTTTCTTTGCAAGCAGTTAACAATTAGAGATGGCTTTCTGGGTTAGGAATGGGAATTTCTGTCCACTTCCACTCTCAGTACTGAGAACCCCGTCTGACTTAAACCTATGCAGGCCCTGTACATGCTGCCATGGTCTCGAGTTCATATGTGTGTCAATCCTGCTGTGTCTAGAAGGCCTTGTTTCCTTGGTATTTCCCATTCCCACTGATTCTTAAAATCTTTCTGCCTATTCTTCCACCAAGTTTCATGAGACCTGAAGGGAAGTATTTGACAAAGACATCCCATTTAGGACAACATGTTCAAAGTCTCTCACTTTATACACACTGTTCAGTTGTAGATCTCTAAATTTGTCTCCATCAACTGCAAGAGGAAGCTTGGGGATAGTAGAATGTCGTTAGCAGTCATTTTATTGCTACATTTCTTTAGCAGACAGTGGTATCTGGTACCCCCCTGGGTCTAGAACCTATCTAGTCTCAGGTTCTTGGGCAGTGTCAGCATGGTCTCCATCTCATGAAACAGGACTTCGATCCATTGGGACAGTGGTTGTTACTCCCACAACTTCTGCGCCACACCACTGCACCAGCACATCCTACAGGCAGGTCATTGCTGTAGACTGAACATTTGCAGCTGGGCTGTGTATCTTTCTCCTCTGGTAATACACAGAGTTACTTCCAGTACCATGAACTCTAGTCCATAGGGGTGAAGGTTCTAGATAGGCAACAGCTCAATTTCTCTGTACAATGAGTTATGTAGTTGCTGCCTTCAGCAATAGGGCCTCATCATCAGTTTGTGGAGAGAAATCAACAGCATAGAAATCACATTGGTTGTTTAAGGATTACCATAGGTTCCCTTTGGCCAAAAACTCAATTAGATGCAACCATTTCCAGCAAAGGTTTCATTTGGTTGCAAGAAATGTCTCGTTGGGGCTTTGTCTCCCCTGCTACGTGGTGACATCATTTAGAGTTCATTCATAAACATGTGTTTAAAAGCTTCTACTGTAGTAGTTTTTCATACAGCACCTCAAATGGTCCTTAGTGTAGTTGTCCCTCTTCCATCTCCTTCCTTCTTCCTCACTCCTTCCCCACATTTGATTTTCCCATTCCAGTCTTCCCACTTCTTTAATGTCTTAAAGTTTTTATTACACAAATCTACCATTTGTTTGGTTAGTTACCCCACACACACAAAAAACTTTTGAGGCTATTGTTAAAGATACTGTGTTTCTGATTTATTTCTCAGTCCATCTCTCACTTATTTATTGGAAAACTACTGTTAAAGATGTTCGTTTTTCTTTGCATTTGCTGAAAGTGTTTATCAGCTGTGGAATCTTAGTGTCAAGAGTTTTCAGAATCATTTATGTATATGATCACATCATCTGAATACAAAGATATTTGGACTTCTTCCTTTCCTATTTGAATCTCCTAAATCTTTCAGTTGTCTTCTAATATGAATAGATATGGAGAAAGTGGATGACCTTGACTTTTTCCTGATTTTAGCAGAAAGACTTTGATTTTTTTTTCTCCATTTAGGTTGGTGCTGGCAGTGGGCTTGCTATAAATGGCCTTATTATGTTGACATATGTCCTTTATATCCCTAGTCTCCAGGAATTTTATCATGACAGGATATTGGGTTTTGTCAAACTCCTCTGCATCTAATGATACAATCAGATGGTTTTTGTCTTTCTGCACTGAATCCATCTGGCCCTGGGTTGGCTTTGGTTGGGAGACTTTTAATTACTGCTCCTATTTCACTGGAGTTTGTAGATCTGTTTAAGTTGCTAATCTGATCTTGATTTAACTTTGGTAGTAGTATGTATCAAAAATTTTATCCATTTCTTTGAGATTTTCTAACTTGATGAAGTAAAGTTATTTTAAGTATGTCATCACAACTCAGTATTTCCTTCATTTTTGTTTGTCCCCTTTTGTTTTCTAATTTTATTAATTTATACTACCTCTATCTTTTAGTTTATTTGGCTAAGGGTTTATTTAATATTTTTAATTTTCTCAAAGTCAATTCTTCATTTCACTGATTGTTTTAAAATGGTTTTTGTTTCTATTTTATTGATTTCAGCTCTGAGTTTGATTATTTCTTGCCATCTACAAATTTTGGTTTAGGAATGTTATGTTTTTATTTTCACTCAATTCTTAAGTTTCTTTCTGAATTTTTGCTTGAACCAGTTTTTATTCAGATACGACTTGTCCTTGTTTCCATGAGTTTTAAACTTTCTATTGCTGATATCCAGCTTTAATCCTTGGTTGTCAGAGAGGATGCAGGGCGTTATTTCAATTTTCTCTGACTTGTTGAGACTTACTTTGTGTCCAAGTATGTGGTCAATTTTGGAGAAAGTTCTATGTGCTGCTGCAAAGGTGGTATAGTATTTTGAATTTTGGGTGAAATGTTCTACAAACACCTGGTAGGACCATTTATAGTATCATTTTGCTCCAACATTTCTGTTTGATTTTTTTTGTAGATGAGCTGTCTTTTGGCCACTGTGTGAGGGCCAATGTGTGATTTTAGCTGTTGTAATGTTTCATTTACGAACTTAGGTCCCTTCAAGTTTGGTGAGGATTGCAGGATTTCCTCTGATGAGTATCTAGTTGCAATTAGTTTTGGTTTGAAGTTTATTTTGTCAGATATTAAAAATGACCGGCTTGCCTCTTAGATCTACTGGCTTGGAATTACTTTTCTATCCTGAGGTATTGCCTATGCCTAATGATAAATAAAGTGTTTCCTGAATCCAATCACTTAGTTTGTATCTTTTTATTGAGGAGTTGAGATCATTGATGCTGGTCACTATGAATGAGCAGTGTTTGTTATTTTGTTGTGGTGTTATGTGCTTTTTCTCCTTTTTGTTTTGCACGAATGGGATTATTTATCCCTTGTGTTCCCTTTGGCATGGTTAAGCCTCTTTAGTTTATTTTCATTTTAGTGCTTTTGCAGAGTTGGATTTGTAGATAGATAATGCTTAAAACTGTTTGTATCATAGAATGGTTTTTTGTCTTCATTTATTTTAATTGAAAGCTCTGCTGTGTATAGTACTCTGGGCTGGCATCTGTGATCTCTTAAGAGTTTGTAAAACATCCTTCTGGGACCTTCTGGCTTTTATTTGTTTTATACATTTAATTTGATTATTGCATGTTAGGCAAAAAATTATTTTCTGGTCCAGCCTATTTGGTGTTCTATACTCTTCATATACTTTGACAAGGACCTCCTTTGTGTTAGTGAAGCTTTCTATACAGTTTTGTTGAAAATATTGTATGCATCTTTGATCTAGGTTTCTTTTCCTTCCTCCATTTCTACTATTTGTAGGTTTGGTCTGTTTATGATGTACCAAATTTCCTGGATGCTTTTAGAATTAACACTTTCTTGAACTGAGGTAGGCATTTCATTCATCTTCAGTGCCTGAGATTCTCTTCCATGTTTCATATTCTGTTGGTGGAACTTACCTCTGAAGTTTCTGCTTGACTTGCTAAATTTTTCATTTCCAGTTTAACCTCTGTTTTCTTTATTGTTTCTATTTCTACTTTCAAGTCTTGAATTGCTTTCACTATTTCATTCCATTGTTTGTGCTTTCAGAGTTCATTGAATAATTTTTCATATCCTCTTTAATATTCTTGAATATGTTCCTAAATTATTTTGATGTGCTTATTTTGTGCTTCAGTTGTATTGCATTTCTCGGGGCCTACTGTAATAGAGTTACTGGGTTCTAATGGACACATATTGTCTTGGCCACTAATGTCTGAATTTCTGCACCGAAGTCTAGGCATCTAAATTCTGGATGACTATGATTCCAGGTGTTTATAACTGTTCTTGTCTTTGTTGGGTGGGTATTCCATTATTGGTTTCTTTTCTAGATCTTAGGACAGTGTGGTAGCTATGGCTTGCCTGGTAAGGAATATAGAAGTCCCTGTCAGGCATTGCGACTGGGAGGAGGGGAAGGCTGGGTAGAACTTGCTTCTAGGTATGAGGATCTGAAATGAAGGAATAAAGATGTGATAGGAGGGAGTAGGACTGAAAGGGTCCACAGGGAGGAGGAAAGCTGGGTCTACCATGAGGTTTGGTAGAGTACCATAGGAGTAGGGTCAGAGAGGAAGGAATCATTCTTGCAAGCCATCTACTAAGAGTTGGGGGGTGAGACTAAAAATTATTTTCAATGAACAAGAAGAACAGTGCACATCACCTACCTGATCTACAAGCCAGTACAGCAAACTTTCTCATCAGTGGCCAGCTCACAAACAACCACACAGAGACTTAGTATGAAATTTTGGTCTTAGCTTAAGCTTGTTTTAACTAGCTTGTATAACTTAAATTAACCCATTTATATTAATCTACATTTTGCCATGTGGCATTAACCTCTCTTCCATCTTTACCTCCTGTTTCCTCTCCTTGTCTGGCTGGCAACTCTGTCTTTTTTCTTCCCAGAGTTCTTTTTCTCCCAGTAAGTCTTGCCTATATCTCTTCCTACCTAGCTATTGTTCACTCAGCTCTTTATTAAACCAACCACAACAATATATATTCACACAGTATACAAATATCCCACAACAGGCCAGCATAACCATCATGTTCCCAGGTAGAAAGAGCTTCTGCATCTTGATGGCTGACAGAAAGGGACAGTGTGAGGGGGTAAGGTTGACTCTGCTGCTAAGTTCTACAGAGTCCCCAGAGAATGAGGCAAAGGGGAGCATAGGACAAAGGACTGGGCTGGTGTACAGGATGTGCTTCCTGGCCCATGCCTAGAGTGTGGGTAGAAAGGTTGGCTGTGATATGGAATGGTTGGATGTGATATGGAAAGGACCTATGGGCTGGGGAACAGTTAGGAAGACTCCTGGAAGAAGCCTAGAGATCAGCATGGCACAGTAGGTGAGGCTAGACTAGACCAAGGTACTATATGTGGAGGTCAGGGAAACTCACCTGGCTAGACCCTAGAAAAGGAAGGGAAGTTCTAGCAGGGTAAAAAGGTTGGATTTGGTGCAGAAGGGACCTGAGGATGGTAGCAGGTAGGGCATGTCTGAGTGGAAGCCTACAAGGTGCTTCAAGCACAAGTGGGGTGGCCTACAGTACCGGATGTGGGAAATGGGCGAGATCTATTAGGTTGGGGAGGTGTGGCTTTTTTTTTTTTTTAAGATTATGATTTTGTAACACACTCATCAGTCTATGTCTGGCCCTAGATTCTGAACATTTCCTGTATTTTTTTTCCTACAAATTTTATACATTTAATGCATTGTGTTTAAATGCATTATCGGAGTCTGGATTTTTACATATAGTATGATGTCTGGGTTGAGGTATATTTTTGTTGTTTTTCAAAATATTATTTATATAAATGTTTTGTTTGCTTATTCTGTTTGTGTACCATGCATGTGCCTGATTCCCAGAGGCCAGAAGAGGGCATCTAATGTTCTGGGGCTGGAGTTACAGATGGCTGTGATGTACCATGTGGGTGCTGAGACTCAAGATCATCTAGAAGAGCAGCTGGTGCTCTTAACCACTGAGCTACCACTCCAACAACCTGAGGTGTTATATAAGTGTTCAGTTGTTTGGTGCCCCTTGATGAGAAGGGTATCCATCTTCCATTGAAATGGTTTGTACTGTTACCAAAAATCAGCGGGGGACTAAGGCTATAGGTTGGTGGCAGAGGCTTAACATGTACTACCTAGGTTCAATTCACAGAACCATTAAATACATACATAAGCAAGTAAGAAATCTACCAGGTATTTGGGTCTATTTCATAGTTTTACCTCTGTTCCATGGATCTGTGGAACTGTCCTGATAGTAGTAAAGCATTGGCTACTATTCACTATATACTATAAGCTTCCACAATGAGAAAACCAATTCCTTGTTTCCTTTTCCTTTTTTTTTTTTTTGCCAAGACTGTATTAGCTATCCTAGAGTACATTTTAAAATAAGCTTTCCAGTGTCTATAAAAATTCTTGCTAGATAATGTATTAAACCAATAGATCAATATGGGATGGAATCTTTACTGTGTTGAGGTTTCCAGTCTGAATATAGTATACTTAACTCTATTTACATAACTCTTCCTTCCTTTCATTAGCATGCCACAGTTTTCAGTATATAGAACTTCTACATGTTTTTATTATGTATTAGTGTGTGTCTGTCTGTCTGCCAATACAGGCATGGAGATCAGAGGACAATGCACAGGAGTAGTTTCTCTCCTTCCACCATCTGCATCCTGAAAATCAAACTTAGGTCATCAGACTTGCCAACAAATGCCTTAACCACTAAGCCATCTTGCCATCTCCCATATTTAAGTTATTCATGAGCTGGTAGTACAAAGACCAGTTACAGATAGGGTCTCATATATTCACAGGCGGACCCTTAAATTTGCTATGTAGCTGAAGATGGCTACAACATCCTCACCCTAAAGTGCTAGGATTACTGGTAGGCATCACGACTGGTTTATGTAGAGCTGGGATAGAAATGAGACTTCTTACAGTAGTAAGCACACTACTACAAATGCATTTATTTTCTCAGCCCCAGAAGCCTTAAAAGTATTTTAGGATTTTCCCATACAGACTGTCTTGACATGGACAAAGATATCTTTTCCTTGATTTTCTTCTTTCCTTCCTTCTCTTCTTTGCATCGATTAGAACTTCTAACAGTATAATAATTAACAGCAGTGAGAATGGATCCTTGGCTACAAATCTTAGGGAAAGAATAGATAATTTGCCTACAAATCTTAGGGAAAGATTTCTGTTTCTCACCACTAAGTAGGAAGTTTGTGGTTGCTCTTCATCAAATGTGATAATTCCTCTCATTCTGAATGTGTTTAGTCATTTAACCACAAATGGGCATTAGATTTTACAAAATGCTTTGCCCAACTAACCAATATAATCTTACAATTTTTTCTGTATACCTTGCAAATATAGAGAAAGTTCAAGGCAAGGCTGTTGCAGTGGTTTAAATAAAAATGTCCCTCATAGGCTCATATATTTGAATGTTTAAGGAGTGGAACTATTTGAAAGGATTAGGAGGTGCAGCCTTGTTAGAGTAGATGTGGCCTTAGTAGAGAAAGTGTGCCAGTGGGGGAATGGGTTTTGAGGTTTCAGAAGCCCAAGTCAAACCCAGTGGCTCCCTCTTCTTCCTGATTCCTGCTTATCAGGATGTAGAATGTTCGTCTTCTTCAGCACCATGTCTGCCTATGTGTCTATGCTTCTTGCCACGCTGACAGTGGACTAAACATCTAAAACTATAAGCAAGCCCCATTAAATGCTTTACTATATAAAAATTGTCATGGTTATGGTGTCTCTTTCCAGCAATAGAACACTAAGATAGTTGTTCTATTCTGTTTTGAGGTTTTCTGAGATAGGTGTTTCATAAACTCAGGCTAACCTTGAACTTATGGCAATTCTCTCTCAACCTTAAAAGCACTGAGATTATAGGTGTAGGCTACCATACTCAGTTCAATTTGTAATACTCTGTGTAGAGGGTATGTGTACATGTCATTGTGCTCAAGTGGAGGTCAAAGGACAGGCTGAGAGAGAACTAGTTCTCTCCTTCCACATATAGATAGGTTCTGGGGATCAAACTCAAGTTATCAAACTTAGTGCAAGCGCCCTTACCTGCTGAGCCACCTCACTGATCTACAATATAGAGTATTTTTAAAAGAACATTTTAAGAAAAGAAACAACTAACTGATATAAACACAATCTGATCAGGCAAATGAGGCCTGTAGTGATTTCTTAAACTAAGACCTTAATTTGTCTCACTTTAGCTTACCTAACTGATCAACCATCAACAACAGATCTTAAGTTTAATATAATGTATCAAAGTGGGAAATACCAGTAACAAGTTTTAAGTTGATTCGCAACTTATAAAATATTATTCCTTGAACACTTATACTCGGACATATTACAGCATCACGGTTAAAGTTTTGTCATTTGTCAGCTAATGACTTCAACTAAAAATTCAATTCCTATGTAACTGTCCACATGAGAGAAACCAGAAATATAGATGTCTGAGAATCATCTGTACAACATCTGCATACAGACTTAACAGAGAAGAGTAAGGAGATAAAACGGAAACAAGGGTTCACATAACAGGAACCAATCTTCCACCTGCTGTGGGAGTATCTTCCGCTGCCTCAGCCAATAGTCGCTGAAGCACGAGACCATGGTGCGGCGGGGAGCGCCTTCCGCTCCATCAGCCAATAGCCGCTGAAATACCAGCCCACTGGGGCGTGGTATATTTCTCTTTTAAAAAGATACACAGATCCCGGATCAGGTCTCTTGGTTCCGGCGCTTGGTCCCGGCTCCTGCTCCCGGCTCCTGCTCCAGCGACTAGGCTCCCTTCCTGACGGTTTATGGTGTATGTAAGTTTTACCCCCCAAAATAAATAACCCCTTAAAACATAACTGGTGTGGGATTGATTCGCGGATATCCATCCTTTACTTCCTCAGTGTTGTGATCACAGGAATGAGGCATCACATCCCCAACCAGAACATCTTAACGCATTTTCTTTAGATGCACACTCCCCTTACCTTCCGGAGTTCAACTGTCACTTCATTTCTGTGTCTTCGCATTGTCTACAAATTAAAAAAAAGATCACATTAGTATCAAAGTATTAGTACTGCTAATATGCAAATTGTTTCTTTTAAGAATCAACTTAATCTTCTTAATAGTTTTTGAGGCTTATTTTATATGTATGTTTACCTGAATATATGACTCTGTATCACATGTATACAGTGCTCACAGAGGCCAGAAGAGGGCACTGAATCTCCTAGGACTAGAGAAGAATGCGAGCCACCAAGTGGATGTCAGGAATTGAACCTGTATCTTCTGCAAAATCAGCCAATGCCCCTAACTATTAAGTTGTCTCTTTGGCTCCCAAATTTAATCTTAAAAATTAAAAACTGATGTAGGTATTATTTATTTAATCTGTTTGTTTTTGAGACAAGATCTCACTACATAACCCAGGCTGGCCTTAAATTCAAACTCCTCCTATTTCAGCTCCCTTCCAAGTTCAAAATCATAAGCCTGTCCCACAGCATCTACCTGGTCAATTCTTTTTTAAATAATGAACTAAAAAGATGACATTGTGCCAGGCAGTGGTGGCGCACACCTTTAATCCCAGCACTCAGGAGGCAGAGGCAGGTGGATCCCTGTGAGTTCAAGGCCAGCCTGGTCTACAAAGTGAGTTCCAGGACAGCCAGGGCTAAACAGGGAGATCCTGTCTTGGAGTAGGTGGGGGCTGACATTGTTTTATCAAACATTTGTTGGTTGATTTGTATAAACGGAGGGGTAGATTGGCTATCAATGAACTACTATTCTATCCAAATTGCACCCAAGATTTTGTGTGTGTATGTTTTGTTGTTATTGTTGGTAGTGGTGGTGATGGTTGGTGGGGGTTTGTGCGTGAGCTGTGTCCTCTCTTCTATGTATTTTGCGTAGGAAATCTAAACTGCCTCAAACTCTCCTATCTTGTCTCTTAGCAAATACCACAGAAACGATCACCTGTACTAACTCTTGAGTTCTAAGCAAGGAGGTGCCATTAAATTCCCTAGGAAGAAAATGGTCATAGAATCAAAATGCCCACACCCTCATCCACAAGCTACCTCATTCTTCCAGTAAGTAAGTTGTTTAAGGCAGTCAGACGAGGCTTGCAACCAATGAAGTTATCTCTAACGATTCATATTTCAAAGTACCATGCAATTTGCTCTCGATTACAGCCTGGTTCTGTATGAGCAGCTGCCACATGCTTCTGCTACCATACCTTCCCTACCACGACCGACTATACCCCTCCATCCATGAATCAAAATAAATTCTGCCACCTTAATTTACTTCCTTCAGGTATGTGCTCATTGTTACTGTAACAACCCATAAAGTGCAGACAGGCTGTTGGAATTGGTTTGCAGGGGGAATGTAACAGAATTTACAAACAGGTGCTAGGGAGCAAGAGCACATTCTGTTAGGAGACAGGTAAATTAGAAATTACGATGCCAGCAGAAATAGAGGCAGTAAACACTGTGTTCATGAAGTTCCAAAGGGGAACAAAGATTCTATAGGAAATAGGCCAAAGGCTAATCATGTTACATTCTGGGGGGGGGGGGGTCTGGCTACATTTTTATCTGAGAATTTTAATGAGGCTGAATTCAAAAGTAATGAACTAATTTTGTTTGGAGAAGGAAACTTAAAGATATCCTAGCATTCCGGTTACTGCATGGGCGGTGCTCATTGCCTTTAGCCTGGTTTATAGCAAGAACTCTAAGCAGAAAACAGAAGAATATGTAAAATGTGCAGTTTGATAAGGAAAGGGTGTTAGAAGTTAGACATGACAAAGCTGCTGCAAATGTTGAGGTAAGGGCAGTAAAGAAGAAACTGCATGCTGTACTGACACATTAAAAATAGTTTTTGTCAGGCTTAAGAGTTGGCTCATGGGTTAAGAGTGTTTGCTGATCCTTAAGAAGATGAAAATTTGGTTCCTAGCTTGCATATTGGGTAGCTCATGGCCACCTGTAACTCTAGCTCCAGGAATGCAACCCTCTTCTGGTTTCTGAAAACAACTACACATTCATGGTGTCTTAATGGCAACATCACACCTATAAAAGACTCAGCATTATAAAACTAAACATTTGTTTGAAAAACTTTCAGTTGACAGCAGAATGTCTGAAAAACGAGAATACCTCTGTAAGAGTTCTCTGCTCAAAAACTGGCTGCCTGGAGAAGTATACTGCCTGAGTTAAGCTGTGAAGACATGTGGCCACTACAGCCACAGCAGGACTCAGAGTCCAATTTTGCAGGCACGAAAAATACAAGGGTTCAAGGGTCATGAAGACTTACACCAATGTTTCAGAAGAGGTCAAGCAATGTGTGGCAAGGGCAGATTCACTGAAAGGAGAATCTGTGTGGTCACTGTGTAAAATTAAGGTAAAGCCTAAATTTCAGTGATGACCCCAGTGTGCTGAAAATGTCAGCGATACAAGATGTCTACAGAGAGAAGCTGCAAGGAATAGAGGTGTAGAGTGAGGTCACCTAAAGACCAGTGGGACCCACGTAAGGTAAGGGTTCAGATGCCAGACATGGGCTACTGGGCTTGGTCTTTCCATGTTAGGTCTCCATTCCTTCCTTTGGAATAGGAGTGTTTATTCTCTGTCACTGTAGACTGAAACCTGATTTCTTTTTAATTTATAGGGACTCACATTTAAGAGATTGCCTTGAGTCTCAGAAAAGGCTGGATTTTTAAACAAAGCTTAAACTGTAGACTTTGGAACTTTCAAAGTTGAGCTGTATGTATTTGACCATAAGTTTATGGAGAGCCAGAAGCAAAATGCTATGGTTTGAGTATGAAATGTCCCCTACAATCTCATGTGACTGCTAAATTCAGTTTCTCACTATTTAACTTTCCAAACAAGTCAGAAATTGGCAAGATGAACTTCAAAAATGATCCAATTATATACCTCAAATGACTCCTTCAGATTTAAAGACAAAAATGTCATTCATTCATTCATTCATTCATTCATTCATTTATTTTTGAGCAAGAACTGCTCAAAAAACTGCTGGGGGTTGGGGACCAGACAAACAAGGAGGAAGTAACAAAGATAAGAAACTGATGGTTCAGTGGTTAAGAACACTTGTTGTTCTTGCAAAAAAAAAAAAAAAAAATATATATATATATATATATATATATATATATATATATATATATATATATATATATATATATTGATTCCCGGCACCCATACAGGGGTTCACAACTATCTGTAACTCCGGTCCCAGGGGAATCCAATGCCCTCTTCTGGCATCTGCTAGTGTTGTGCACATGTGGAACACAGACACGCAGGCAAAACACTTATACATAAAATAAAAAACAATTTTAAAAAGAGTAAAAGTTGATAAATCTGAAAAAAAAGGAACAATGAAATTCAGTTCTTGATCTATCTGAAAGCAAAATCAGCATTAAGTGACAAAACAGAAAAAAACACAGAAAGAAAAACAAAGGAGGTCACAAACTTCTTATACTGGAAATCAAAATGGTAGTAACACAGTCTGTAACATCACAAGAAAAAGAATAACTGAAAATATATAAATCTGTTGATTTAGATTACCTGGTTGCGCTGAAAACTAAATTACTATGTCTTAAACAACAGAAGTTAACAATACTATATAATTAATGATGAAATTAAATTTCATCATTAAATTAAATTTGTAATTTAAGTGTTTTCCTGTCAGATTTAAATGGAGAAATTTTCTAATGTCTGGCAGAAAAGTCATAACATCACCTCTTTTCAAAAATAAAACACGGTAAGTAACAAGAATATAAGCCAATATTCCCTATGGCACAGATGTGGAAACTCTTAAGTAAAAAAATTACCAAATAATATTCAATATATAGTAATTCTTCCCTATCAGGAGCTTTTCTTCCCAAGCTTTTACCCACTGTTACCTGCAGTCTAAAAGTATTAAATGGGGGCTGGAGTGATTGGTCAGTGAGTAAGAGTGTTGGTTGTGCCAGCATGAGGACTTGAAATTAAAATCCCAGATGTTACTCCTGACACACATGTAAGCACCACACACACACACACACACACACACACACACACACACACACACACACACATATATATATATCCTGGGCATGGCCATGTATGCCTGTAGTCCAAGCATTAGAAGGTGGAGACAGACTGGCCCCAGCAACTCAATAGCCAGCACAGCTGAAATGACCGTGTTACAGGTACGGTAAGAGACTGTTTCAAGTGAATAAAGTAAAACATATTAAGTCCTTCTGTAGCTCCCATTCATAAGCCAATAAGTACACACATTATATACACAAATGCATATAAAGCACACAAATTCAACAAAAAAAAACACAAAAAAACTATTCTGTACTATTCTAAACAGCATGATAAATGTCACCTTCTCATCCAAAGAATCCCTTTATTCTGTTTAGTAACTACTTAACACCATGTTAGCTATCTCATTAACTGCGTAGCATTGTACTGTGTTCAGGTAACCTTTATGTGGCATTCCAATGCTATATTAAAATGCCCAATAGTCTTCATTCACCCCACCTCACCTCATCGAATCTCATCTTGTAGGCAGTGAGCCACCTCAAATCATCATCACAGGAGTACAATATGATGAAGTATGTTGAGAGAGAGGTAGGCCATGTAAAAGTTATTATAATATTGTTAAAGCTGTCTTACTTCTGCTAATCTCTTACTGTTCAGTTAAACAGATTATCAATATTTATATATGGGGGAAAGTTAGTTATATATACGGTATAATAGTATCCATACCATAGTTTCAGATACCAGTAAAGATCTTAGAACATAGTTCCTGAGGATGGGGGAAGGGGAAGCACATGGGCAAACAATGACATACTGTACAAAATTATACACCATAACCAAGTGGACTTTGCTCCAGAATCTAAGACTATTTCTGTATTAGAAGACTAATCATTGTGAACCATATTAGCAAACAAAAAAAGATAAAATATTCGACAAAATTCTATAGCCAGCTGGGCATGGTAGGTAGCATACACCTTCAATCCCAGTATTCAGAAGTCAAGGGGCAGGACTGGGAGTTCCTGGCCAGCCATGTATACATACCAAAACCCTGCCTAAAAAACAAAACACAGAAACTAAACCCATGCATAATGAAAATCTTTCAGAAAAATAAAAGGGGTTCTTCAAATCAAACAAAAGAACTACAAAAAACAAAACCAAAAAAGACCTAAAAACTGTTATTAACATATCTGAGAACACAAGTCTAAGTATCTTCCTCAAAAGACTGAGAAGACAACAAAGATTTCACTTTCACAGTTCTTAATCAATACTGTAATGCCAGGAGTTCTTGGCAGTAAAGAAAGGTAAGAAAAGGAAGCAGGGACACACAGACCAGAATGCAACAACAACAAAACAAAAACAAACGAAACGGTCCCCATTTAGAGTCAGCACGACTGTCAATAGAAAACCCCAAAGAACCTACCAATAATTTCTGGATCTGACTAGTAAGTTCAATGAAATCATAAAACAAAAAATAAAAACACAAACTATACTTCTACATTAGCAATAAAAACACAGACAACAAAATTTAAAATGAAGTTTTACCCTTTGAAAAATTTACATATTCAGGATCACACAAGCTACAATTTACTGAAGATTCACAGAGAGAGGCACATTTTTAAATGGCAGGAAAAAAACAAACAAACAAACAACAACAACAAACTAAAACCGATCCCTGTATCTTAAGGTAAATGTTCATATGCTAAGCCTGACAAATCTGAGCCACAGACACTGGGCATGTACCTTTCTCAAAAACATATTAACAAATGTGATGTTAGTTAAGAAAACCAAAGAGGTGCTGAGGAGACTCCTGAGTAGGTAGGTACAAGTGCATGCTGTGTAAGCAGGCCGACATGAGTTCGGATTCTCAGCACCCACATAAAAAGCCAGAAGTGGGTCCCTGCACCTGTAACCTCAGCATTGGGGATTAGGTGGTAGAGACAGGACCACTGGCACCTGCTGGCCAGCAGCCAAGCTGAAAATCAGCATACACCGGGTTCAGTGACAGACCATTTCAAGGGATACAGCAAATAACTATAAAAGAGAAATGTCTTCCTCCATTAGAAGAGTTGCATGTGCATGCACGTGCACACACATACACACGTGCACACACAAACCCTACATATACATCAAATGAGCCATTGCACAAACACCTCAGATTATTATCTTAACTTTGCTCCATCCAGTGGGGTGCAGGACCACAAGTGGGGAAAACGGCAGTAATTGAGGCGGCTGTAGTCCAATCAAGCTGGATTTCTATAATCTAGCAATACAGAAGCAAGACTTGTATGAAGAAATTACACAACACTGATAAAAGAAGTCAATGGAAAGAAGGCTTGGTGGATGAAGAAAGTATTTACCATGCAAGCAATATCTGAGTTCAGGACCCTTGAATTTACATAAAGCCTAGGTAAGGCATGCATCTGTAAACCTAAGCACCCCTATGCAAAACAGAAGGCAGAGACAGGAGAATCCCCAGAAGCTCTGAATCTGCAGCAGGAAGAAAAATGGACTATCTCAAAGGAGGTAGAAGGTAAAGATCAATACCGAAGTTTGTACTCTGACCTCCAAACCTATGCACCCATTCTTTCCCCCATCCTGCGCATGCTCACTCTCTCTCTCTCTCACACACACGCCAATTTTTTTTACATTTTAAAATGAATCCAATGATTATATAAACAAATGGAGAATATAATGTTTATGTATTAGTATATGCAACTCTTCCCATACTGATACAGGTTTACAAAACAATTCCTATCAAAATCCCTGGATTGTCCTATGGCCGGCCAGCCAGAAAAGCTTTGTAATGACACCAGATGTTGGCAAAAAAAAGTCCATACCTTGTTGGGGAATATAAAACAGAACAATAATTCAAGAACAATTGATATTCTTAAACTAAATATTCAACTACCACAGGACCCAAACAATAAACTTCTATGCATTCACCCCAGTAGAAAAGCTTATTTCCATAAGAAACCTATACTCTATGTTTACAACAGCTTTACTTCTAGTAGTCAAACCAAAAAAGCAACAACTATTTTCTACACCTAAACTGCGACACATCTGTACCGTGGAACATTGTTCTAAACCAGTAACAAGTGCGTAAGAAAGTCAGATGGTGAGATTAAAAGGCTTCAGGCTAATGGCATGATTTGGATAAGTATCCCCAAAGGACCCTAGCCTATGGTATTACTCGAAAGTTTGATGTCTTTAAGAAGCAGAACCTAGTGGAAGAAAAATAGGTCATTGAGGGTATGGCCTTTCCCTAACAACTTTCTTTGCTTATTCACTGCCTAGAATGAACAGGGCTTCCTCCACCATACACTCCCAACATAATGTACTGTGTGGCCACAGGCCCAAATGACCATAAATTCCAACTCTGAAACCATAAGCTAAATAACCCTTTCCTCCTGGAAGCTGACTATCTGAAGTACTTCATCATGGTATAGGAAAGCCGATTAACAATGTAAAAGACATTACATTGTTAGACCTCAAACTAACAATCTCATGTACAATTCTGGTGATGTTAAATATGGTTGTTAATTTATTAGATTACGGTATGGCCAGGTAGCCAGTTAAAAAAACAAACAGCCTGGTGGTGGCGTACGCCTTTAATCCCAGCACTCGGGAAGCAGAGGCAGACGGATCTCTGTGAGCTCGAGGCCAGCCTGGTTTACAAGAGGTAGTTCCAGGACAGGCTCCAAAGCTACAGAGAAAACCCTGACTCGAAAAACACAGAAAACAAACAAACTAACAAACCTCATTATTATCAGTGTTTAAGTAGGCACTGAGTTCATTCTTCTCCAGGTGGCTTGGCATTTATACATCAATGAACTGTCTAAGATATGTCTGTAAAGGTGTTTCAAAGGATAGTAGCATCTACGTTGGTAAGCTGAGTGGAAAAAATAATCTGTCATCAACATAGGTGGGCACCAGCCAATAAGCTGAGCTTCCATGCTGAACATCTGGGGAGTCTTCCTTCTCTGCCTTCGAGCACATTCCCTTGGCTTTGGACTCACAGTAGTATGCCTGATGCCTGCCTTTCCCTTGCCGCCCATCATGGGCCTTCAGCGTCAGTCAGAGCGATACTGGACAGTGAGTCTAGAGAATGGCTGGCTGTTAGATTGACATTGGGGTGTGTGGAGAAGGAAGTGTGACAATGCCACTGCAGTGAGATTTAAGAAGCCTTATATTTTAAGTAAAATTATCTTCTTAATAATAAAACCAGTAACTTGGAAAAAGCTCAGAGAGGGCTGCTTTTCTATAACAACTACATTTTGTCTGGTGGGGTGGAGCTTGTAATATGCTGCTGCACCAGGTTAAGCCTGAGGAAAAGTCCTAAGACCAAGTGACAAGAAAGCAAACGACGATAAATACCCACTGCATGTTGGGAACAGAATTTCCACCCCAGATGAAAACTGCAGAGCTAAACAGTAAGACAATTATTTAGTCAGATCTTCAAAATGGCCCCAGCAGACTGTTTCTTACACAAGCAGATGTGTGAGTTTACTACAGAAAAGCAGTCTCCAAAAATTAATCATGTTCCTAGACACTAGGAAATAAATCACAATAAACAGAACCATAATCAGAATAAGAATGAATGGCAAGAACTGGAAGAGAATGTAAGCTCATCCTTTTCAGAACTGAAATACCAGAATTAAGTTATAAAATGTAAATTGATTACCATAGCAAACATTTAAAGTAAAGACAAACAATTTAAAATATCAGGATGTGCTGGGCAGTGGTGGCGCACACCTTTAATCCCAAAACTCGGGAGGCAGAGGCAGGCTGATCTCTGTGAATTCTAGTCCAGCATGGTCTACAGAGCAAGTTCCAGGACAGGATCCAAAGGTACAGAGAAACCCTGCCTCAAATAAATATGAGAAAGAAAGAGAGAGAGACAGAGACAGAGAGAGAAAGACTAAAAACTTAATGTCAGGGTGTAAGAAATGATCAGAAATAATTCTGAAAAAAGAATAAAAAATGCTGAAATACAATAATAAAACACAAAAGTATCAACTATTAGTTACTATAGTAAATTTGGTGTCATTTATTTACATATTTTGTTAACTTTAAAGTAAGTCAGAAGAGGGGTATGAGATGGCTTGACAGGTAAAAGTATTTGCCAACTAAGTTCAATCCCTAAGACCCGTAGAAGCATGAGGTCACTGTGCTCACAGATAAGCATTGGGGAAAGCAGGAATGTTAAACACGCAGAGCTGTCTCTTCAGAAGAGATGTATAGTGAACTCTGCATTACCTGTCTGACCAAGGCCACACTGGCTCCCCCAGACTTCTACAAACAGGACCTGAGATGGTGGATAGCCTGATGACCTCTGCACCATCTACATCACCAAGACTACACCAGATCCTCCCCTAGGCCCTTAAGGTGACACATGTAGTCCACCTACAGAACCCATCTTTATGGAAGAGCTGGCATGTACTTTGTTTCAGACCAATTTCAATGTAATTATGCCTCCAGTTTTCTTGTGTACACAGGATTGTGTTACACAAGAAAACTTTTTTCCAAATTGTACTGTACTTAAAAATGCCTAAAATAAACTGCCCGGTGTCAGACTCCACAAGTAATGTTGAACCAGACTTCATTCTTGCATAATGCAGATCAACACTCTGCTGGCTGTGGGGTTCCTGAGAACCCTCACAAAGACCCACATGGTAAGAGACAACCACACTATCGACTGTCCCCCTAATACACACACACAGAGAGAGAGAGAGAGAGAGAGAGAGAATAAATAAAAGTTAAAAAAAAAAGTTAGAAGAAACAATTAGGAGTTCAACATAGGGTACATGTCTGAAATCCAAGCACTCTGGTAGCTGCATTGGGAGGATCCTAAATTCATGTGCAAAATGGATTATTGAGATTCTGTGAAAAGGGAAGAGGAAAGGAAAAAAAGAAAGGAGACGAGAGAGAATGAATAAACAGAAAGAGAAAAGAAGAGAAAAAGAAGGGAGCGATAACTAGTATATAAAAGACAAAGATAAATACAGAAAAGAAAGAAATTAGCAAGTTTAGTAAATTACAATATCCTGTTTACTCAAGAGCCAAAGAGATAAAAGCATTGACAAAGCAACATTTAAAGAGACAACAGCTAAGAATTTACAACAGGGAAGGAAGGGGAGGAAAAGAAAAGCCACAATTAAGAAGTCAGGCAGAGGCTGCTGGATCTCCGTGAGTTCAAGGCCAGAAAGGTCTACAGGGTGAGTTATAGAACAGACAGAGTTCCACAGAGAAATCCTGTCTCGAAAAACCAAAAAGACAAACTCCCAGTACAAATCAAAAACCAAATGCACATGGACAGATCCATGCACCAAAGGGAAAGGACCCTAAAAGGAGCCTGCGTGAAACAAACTGTATCCAAAAAAGCAGTCATTTGCTTCTGAGCGGGCTTTATACATTTTATTTTATATTTTATTGGTCTAGTTTATTAACAATTTTACCTTTTAAAAAGCAATGGCCCTTAATGGAAAGTGGTTAAAAAATAAGAGAGTATCAACTTAAAATAAAATGACAAACCCAGCCTAAGAATCTACACTGACAATACTAAATCAACCAGTTCAGAAAAGTCGACTGCAGCAAGAGTCACACACCTGGAAGCAAACCACACAAACTGATACTATAGTCCACAGTTGCATGAATAAAAACTGTACCTCAATAATTAATAACAGCCTCATTATACTTGTCCCTTGGCCTATCAACTGTCTCCCAAGCGTTGTACCTAAAAATGGAGTGTTTAAATTTTACCTGAGGAAAGGAAGGTGAAAGACAAAATAATTTGGCTTTGTAGACTGTATAAGAACACAAAACTGCCTTCGTCTCCAGTAGTGACAGAAAATTATTGCATCTTGTATTGACGCCCTTTAAGGACTGCCAAGTAAGCATTCATGTTTCATGGTATTCATGACAAAGCTACTTCTATAACGCGGTGAAAGCCATGGAGCAATGAAGCATCAACCTCCTGAAAGAACAAGACATTACCCTCAAACTCAGAATTGTGAGGCAATGACAGAATTCTGATGTCATCACAACTAAGCAAATTCATAGGTCCAGGCAATGATTATCAGTGATTTCTAGCATCACAAACACAATCTGACATTATATACCTCACAACAGAATTACATCCCACTCCCTTAAACTGGGAGGTTTGTATAAAACTAATAGAAGAGACAATATGTCTTTAAAGTTAACACTTAGTAATATAAAGACAAATGACACTATGAAAGCATGACAGATATGCTAGATAGTCATTTCTCCAAAGAAGGGAGACAATGACCAGCAAACATATCAGAGAAATACACATGAAAACCACCTGCGATGCTGCCTGCAGGATGGTTAAAAGGAGGTCTAGTGTTGCAGCTCAGTGGTAGAACACTTGCCTCACATGTGCAAAGCCCTGTTTGCTACCTAGTACAAAAATAAAAAAAGCAGGTGTTTAAAGAAGGACTATGGAAAACTAAAAACAAATACAATGTACTATATTCATTAACTATGTAGCAACAAGGAATAAAATACATATTAGTAACATCTAAGAACTTTGAATCACAAACAACAATTCTATCTGAACTGGCAATCTACAGGCAGAAAGATTAATATTTCTTAGCTATAGGGGAGTGGGAGATGTGGGAAGGAGGGACAGAAAATGGCAGGTGAGGGCTAAGGGATTTCTTCTGTGATTTGAACGTCAGTTGTGACATTTTCACAACTCCTGAAATCCATCAAAAGTCACTGAGCAGCAGACAATAAATGAGTGAACTGAACAGTTTATGAACTAAAGCTCCATAAATTAATACAGTGTGAATTATATCTCAACAAGTATAGCATCTCCAAGTGTTCACAAAGATGTGGAACAACTGATAAATTTGTCAAAACAACCACTTCCCAGTAAAAATCTGGTAAAATTTGGTAAAACTAAAAATCACCCTAAAAGACATTCCACTCTACTTAACTCTTGCACACGAGTGCCACAGACACACATAAACAGTCTGAGGGCACACGTCACTGGTGTGGAAGAGCAAAACAAAACTGTGGCACAATTATGTAAACGAGAATTAATGAACCTTTTCTTCACATTAGTTTTATGAAAAAAACCAAAATTAATCAATATTATATTTCAGTATAGATGCATATGTGATAAATCTAGAGACCAAAGTAATAATTTTTAAAAACTGTGATGGGAATTTACTTCTGGAAGGTCATAGCTATAGTAACAGAGAGGAAAACACAGCTAGCTTACTGGTTCTCGTTCTGAAATTAGGTGTTGGATTCATAGAAATCTATTTTGTTATTGCTTCAAGAATTATTTACTATGCTATTTTTGTGTACGGAATATCACACGGCTTTTAAATGTTTAAAGGGGAAAATTGCATTACTAATATACCACCATGCATCTTTTATTAAACTTGTATACTGGGCTGGGGTAACAGCTCAGTGGGAAGGCACTTACCTAGCACATGCAATTGCCCTGGGTTCAATACCCAATACCCACAGGTTCTCAGAAGAAATGCATAAAAAATTGTGACCCACTGATGCTTTTGCCCAGTAACACCAACATGCTACAGCCATCAAAAACAAAGTATCTGTAATAAGTACCCATTATAATTCAGTTCAGAGTGTAGCCCTAAACAAACAAATAGCAACAACAAACCCCTACTGATAATACTAGCACTTCTCCAGGGTCATCTTCCTATGCTGCACCTGACTAGGATTAATAATTTTCAAACTTCAGCCTATACCAGAATTCTATGGCTTATTAAAACAGACTACTGGCTCCAATCCAGTGTTTCTCAAGCACCAAGACTGGAGTACTATCATAACATTATGTTTTTAAAAAGATCTCAGAACCAAAAGCAAACCAAAACAAGTAGATAAGTACATAAAATATATTCAATACTGAAAGTATAAAATTCAATGTGAGGCTACAGTTTCCATTGCAAATGCCTTTTCTAACTATTCACTGAGTTGTCCAGTTGGTCTGGTAAACTTCCATGTGTGATTTTTTTTATTTTTAACCAAAAGTTCATAAAATTTAAAAATAAAAACTAAAAAACAAAACAAAAATATATCAATTTAAGATGCTGATATTGCTAATTAAAGAGTCAAACATTAACCTCTAGGTTAATACACAAAATATATAAAACAATCATCACCAAATTACAGAGCATCAAGAACCTACTGAACAGTTTTCCTCTAAGGTAATTATAAACAAAATGAATTTCCAACACAGACTAAGAGTGTATGTACAAGACAAACAAATTAGTGCACTGTCCTATGATGACATGACACCTCCACTCTGGAGTCAGCCTGGATCTGTATCACTGATCTCCACATGTACAAGCTTTGATATTTGGGGAATGCTACACGCGCGTCTATCTGTCTCTCTCTCTTCCCCTCCTCCTGTCTCTTTTCTTTATGAAAGTACCTCATCCGGTTCCTAAGAGCAATCAATCAGGTATAGGAAACGTCTCTAGTAGAAGCAGTGCCTATGGTATGCCGAAAGCTCACAACAAATATTAACTATAATCAACACTGTAATGGCCACAGCCCATGCTCTCAACATTCCACCCGCATACACTTCAATACTGTCTACCAACATCTGTGTTCATTCTCATCTCTGACACCATCTCCCTTAAATTCACCAAAGACTGTCAAGTGGCTCAGCTTAGTGTTCTTTTCAATCAAACTCCTGATTATATTACTGGTATTTTCAACAACTATTCAAACAGCCTGTACAAGAGGCTGGCCAAACATAGACTTCTACTCTTCCCGCTTGAAGTCTTAATTTCACCATAACAGAAGATTCTGTGGCGACTTTTTTCCTAAAGAACCAGCTAAAAGCTGGGCATGGTAGTGCACACTTTTAACCCCAGCACTTGGGAAGCAGAGACAGGAAAACTTCTGAGAGTTCAAGGCCAACCTGGTCTACAAAAAGAGATCTTGTTTCAACCCACCCTCACCCAGAAAAAAGAATTAGCTACAGCATAACAATGATGGCTAATACCAGGAACCTAGCACTTGGGAAGCCAAGGAAGGAGGACCACAAATTTAAAGCCAGCCTGGACTATGGGGAGTGAGATCTTGTCTCAAAACCCAAACAACTACCTATAATCCCAAACATAGCCAAGGCAGGAGACTGTTCCAAGTTTGGGGCCACAGTGAGATGCTGTTTAAAACCACAACAACAAAAAAGATCTACAGATGTGTCATTCCGACAACGATGAATTTTGTATGCTTTATATTTCACTGACCAAGTACATGAATTAGGTAATTTTCTAAACACGGCTGACACTGCTGTTTACTTTGGTGAGTCCCTCTTAGAAGCAGCACTGAACTTCTTCTAAACACAATTTAAGGTGTTAGACTATTTCCTGCTAATTAAACATTTGGCAAATTGACCTACATGGGTAAAGATTACTTGACTCCCTTATCTCCTTGCATTCCTACCTGTCTGTCCAGTGTGTCCTGTCTGCCTTGCCTCTTTTACAGTTTCCATACATCAATAACTCTGCTTCTCTACTTCTATCCTGTAGCTACGGCAAAATTAGCCCTGGATTGCTTCCATTCTCATTCCAAAAGCTGGGCTACTAAATACAATAGAAAATAAATTATTCAATGGCCATCAAGTATTACAATTCTAGGTCTTTAGCCTCTGCTAAATTCCTAAAGCTCACTGTTGGGAAATCTTCACGGTCTTTGATTTGGTTTTGCACAGATGTCACTTTTCTCAAGTTCCCATTCCTATACCCTCATCCTTAATGGCAGAAGACCAGGTCCCTTAAGACTCTTTTAAGATTTATTTTTAATTGTGTGTATATATACTATATCTTTGGGAGGTATGTTTGTGAGTACAGGTGCCTGGAAGGTCAAATGCATCTGATCTCCTGAAAACTGAAGTTACAACCAGCTGTGTGCCACCCAATGTGGGGGTCGGGCACTAAACTAGGGTCTTCTGCAAGAGCAAGTGCTCTTACGCACTGGTCCATTTCTTCAGCCTCAAGCCTTCTTCTGAGAAAACAGAAATTGCCATATAGTAGCAACTACTTCACCTTCCTATCAGGGATCCCAAACATCCTGTTTCCTTTCTCCTACCAAAAACAAAAAAAAAAAAGCAAAGGATGGTTACCTGTACTCCAACACCTATACCCTCTTGTGTACACACTTATGAATTATCCCCTCTTCATTCACTCATCATTGTAAGTACACCCAGTTTCTTCCATTAAATACCGTTACTCTCCAATTTTCTACTGATTACTGTCTTCGTTGGTCAAAATTCTTTATAAAGCCATCTACACTGTCTTCATATCACTCTATCTAAAATTTCACTAACACTATTCTTGCCAAATTCATCAACAACCTTGTAACCGAGGATTTCAATTCTTATTTGGGCTGCATGTTTGCAAAACTCTGTTCAAATCATTTACATACTAATTTTTATTTCTCTAACTTCCACAATACTGTACACCTGACTTTCTTCCCTTTTGGTCTTCCTCCTCCTCCATCTAGGTTGTTCTTCCCTAAATTGTATCAAAATCCCATAGACCCTAAAAATTCATTCCAGGTTATCATACAGCCTTTCAATGTCAATAACCTCAGACATTCTGGGTGTTTACTCAAGAATTCTGAATTGGTCAGTTATACATATACTTTCTAGGTAGTTGATAAACACAACCCATTTAATAGGAAACATCTAGATAATCTTCTAATAAACAGAAATATTTGTCTCCAGAGTTTAATCCATGTCAAAATACGAAAACACTTTAATTCCTTTGAAATAATTCACATAACCACATAATCCACCCACCTTAAGTACCAAAATTGATTACCTGTTAGTACTTGACTAAGTTGAACTGCCACCACTATCAACTTTAGAATATTACCATCACTATATAAAGACACCATGTGTTCTTTATCAGTCAGTCCCCACACCATAAAACCAATTATCTACTTTTGGACTCTACAGATTTGTGAATATGGACTGAAGATTTCACATCTCTGGAAATCCAGACCTGAATTGTCCCTTCAAGTGCAGCTTCCTTTAAATAAACTGCTACATTTACGTAAGCAGATTCAGGAGTATTCCACAAGCCCAACAACCTTAACAAATTTAGGTCTATAGTTCTCACTTGAGCTAAAGTATCTCCTGGATCACCACTCAGAAAAGGCCACAAATGCCATGATATTCCAAACTGAACTCATCATTTTCCTCTCATCTATTTTAGTGGGATGTTACACTATTTAAAAAAGTGTTCCTGAAAAATTATAAACATTAATAAGAGCACCTGTCACTTATACGAATTAGGCAGTTATCGATGCTTATTACCCCTTTTGTGTTCTCCACAGGTTGCAACTTGGATTTCCAATTTGAGACCCCATTTCATGTGCTCATTAAGATCTTAATTTTTTACTTTTACTTTTAATTTTTAACAAACCTGCCTGGCCTATTTTAGTTTCAGTGTCTGCATACTACTTAGATTTATTTCCTTGTGTGTTTCATATTTTGAACTTTGAGCTTGGAACAGTCTGCGTTCTGTTTGTGCTAGTGAAACTACAAAATTTGAAACATTCAGCCTCTAATAATAATTAGAGCAAAAGGCAAATGAAGAACCTAAACACCAAAATACATAATAGCCTAAATATAGAATCATACACCATACAACAACACACCACATATCTGGTGGTCACTCCACAACATAAGGGAAACAAAAAATTCCTATCCAACTACTGCCAAGGTAGCAACTGTGATGTTGCTGTGACAATGTGTACTGGTTAGTTTTTATGTCACCTTGACACAAGCATCTGAGAGGAGGAATCCTTAACTGAGAAAATATCCCCATTAAGGGCAGGCTGTAGGCAAGCCTATTGGACATATCTGTAATTAGTGGTTAATGTGGAAGGCCTAGACCACTGTGGCTCGTGCCACTCCCTAGGATGGTGGTCCTGGATTGCATAAGAAAGCAGACTAAGCAAGCCATGAGGAGCAAGCTAGTAAGCAGTACTCCTCCATGGGTTCTGCATCAGCTCCCGCCTCCAGGTTCCTGCCCTGACTTCAATTATGAACTGTGATATGAAAGCCTTTCCTCCCCAGCTTGCTTTTGGTTCTGTGTTTTATCACTGCAACAGGAAACCTAACTAAGATACAATATAATACACACTCACTTGATTGTGGTGATGCTAGCTTGTGAGAATAAACGTAGCACCTTGCCAGGCGGATATAGTATATACAACTATGTGAAGTACACTGGTACTTACCAATGACAAGCAAGTATATTACTGGTCTATGACTTTGTTTTACTATTACTTTTTTTTAGTGTGCTCCTTTCATTTATACTTTCACTACTCATCTGAGAACTGTCCAGATCTTGACTGACGTGGAAAGGCCCACTCTGATCACCCTGATCGTGGACAGGGCTTTCCTGTAGCAGCGGATAAAAAGGGTCTGTCAGGAAGCTCACCTGCCTTCTCCTTGCCTGGCCTTCCCTCTGGCGCTGAGCTGATCTGCCCTGTGGTTGCTGCCGCTGTTGATCCCCACCCTGCTCTCACACCTGCATTCCCAAGCTTTCACCCTGGACTTGGGACCATCAGCTCTCCGAGAACCTTCCCAGCTTTAGGAGCCAGGCTGAGACTGCTGGGGCACCAGCCTTGTGGCTGAGGAACTAGCGGCCTCCCCACGCCCTCCCAGTGAGGGACAGCTACTGTGGGTCAACTCTGACTGCTAAGGCACCAGCCTCAAGGTCAGAAAAATTATCAGGTGTGATTCTCTTGTCACTATTTTAAAGCTGACTTCATTCTGTTCCCGTTGAAAACCCCGAGTAAAACAACTCTAAGAGTGTGCTCTACACACCAGCAGCCTCCCTCACATACTTCATGAACCATACTGTGTGACTGGCCATACCATCTAGTTCTCAGAACATATTCCTGCAGTTAAGCAACACAACTAGATATTCAGATAAGCATCACTTTGATCCAAAAAGTATTGTTTAGAATGAGAAATTAAGAAGCAAATAGCAACCTTCAAGCCTCCTTTCCCATCAAGTACCTTGGTCTGTTTGCTGGAGATAAAAAAATGTAGCAGGGATGAATACAGTTAATATCTCATCAGAAACTGAAACTATGTCAATTTGCAATCTATTATAACTCCACTGCATCTCTACTTAGATACTAACTAAAGCTGAAAACCGAGAGAAAGGGAGAGGAAAGAGGGGGAGGGACTGAGGGAATGGGGAGGAAAGGAACATAGAATTCCTTTAGTAAGTAAGGTTTGGGGAGCTGGCTCAGCAGTTAAGAACAATTCCAGTCCCAGGGGATCTGACAGCCTCTTCTAAACTACTCGGGCACCAGGCAGTCTGTGCCTCATAAGGGACTCTGTGTCTCAAGAATTTAAACTCTTAGAGCAGCACTGTGAAATAATTTCATTCAAGAATGCAAATCAAATTAGAAAAATCAAAGTACAAAGTGTTATTATTAGAAAAATAGAGATGACTCAGTGGTAAAAGCACCTGCTGCTCTTACAGAGGACCTGAGTTCAAGTCTCAGCACCCACATTAGGTAGCTCACAACTGCCTATACCTCAGATGAAGGGTGGAATTTCTGGCCTCCTTCTTCGTCCCTACCCCTCCCACCTCACATACACACAAATAAAAACTAAAAAATTTTGAGTATTCCTGTTATCTTGATTTGGTGACCGCTTCATGATGTACACACGACAAACATGCAGTTTATCATTACTTTAATTATCCTTCAATAAAGCTACTTGAAAATAAAATTAGTGCATGAAACCTGATTCAAATTGAAAAAAACACATACCATGCAGGCCAATTTTATGTCAACTTGACACAAGCTAGAGTTATCTGAAAAGAATGAACCTCAATTGAGAAAATGCCTCCCTCCCTAAGACCCTGCTATAGAACATTTTCTTAATTAGAGATTGATGGGGGTAGGCCCATTGTGGGTGGTGCCTCCCTCCATGTTGATCCTTGGTTCAATAAGAAAGCAGGCTGAGCAAGCCATGAGAAGCAAGCCAGTGAACAACATCTTCCATGGTCTCTAAATCAGCTCCTGCCTCCAAGTTTCTGCCCTGCTTAAGTTCCTGTCCTGACTTCCTTCAATGATGAACTATGATGTGGAAGTGTAAACCAAATAAACCCTTCCTCCCCAACTTTGCTTTTGGTCATGGTGTTTTATCACAGCAATAGAAACCCTAACTAGGATATATACCTAGTACTTTCTTAGACATTAAAATCCTGACAGTGGACAGATGCTACAGTTCAGCAGCAAGAAGATGGTGACAGTGGGGTGACTGGTATGAGGAGCATAAGTGGTGTGAATTCTCACTGAAATAGGCTACTGTGCAACCCACAGTATATTTCTGGACACTTTCACTTAATCAATTCCTTAAGACATCATTCTTCAGCTGACTCTATACCTTTAAAACCCAAAAGCACTCAGGAAATCATCAGAGCTGTCTGCTATGATGCTTCCTTTTAACCGATAAGACTTTAGACTCCTGATGATTGTCAAGTTAAGCCTTTAGGAAAAACTTTGAGAATGTATCGAAAAGAAAGCACTGTCTTCCGGGTTCTGGGTAGAGTTTTTGAAGCAAGGTCTTCCTACACAGCTTGGGCTGGCCTCAAATGCAGTGACCCTTCCTTCCTGTCTCAGACTCTCAAACATGGATTACAGGTGTTCAATACTGGCTCGGAAAAAGTAATGCCTTTGCTCCAATTTGTCTGAAGAGAGCTGCTGGCTCAATATCTGCTGCTTCCAGTGCTATAATTTGGTGGTGTTTAGGACAAGATCTAGATTTATGATGCAGTCAATTTTTTTGGATGACTTTATAAAGTGACTTTTCATAATCAGACCTAGCTCAACTTCCACTCCAAGTACTAACACATATTAACTGAGCTAATATCAATCAATATAACATGAAAAAACAAGATTAGGTCTACCACTCCCTAGCTATGTGACCTTGAACCAGGGTACTCAGTTAAGAAAAAAGGACACTACAATCATTATCTTTGAGCCGGTACAGTACTTTTCCTAATAGCATTCCTTATGAGCATTTATGGCATATGTATGTGTACCATATATGTGTAGAAGCCTGCAGAGCCCAGATAAAGGCATTGAATTCCCTGAAACTAGAATTATAGGCAGTTGTGAGACACCATGTAGGAGTCAAGCCCTGGTCTCCTCTAAGCAGTTAACTACTCTTTGACTGTTGAGACATCTCTCCAGCCCCACAATAGCTCTTTAATAAACATATTTTTTAAAAATGCTTCAGCCCATCTTATGGAGGCGGTTTCTCAATTAAGGTTCCCTCCTCTCTGATGATTCTAGCTTGTGTCAAATAGACATAAAACTAATCAGTACATCTGTGTTGCCCAGGCTGGTCTTAAATTCCCCAGGTTCTGATTTCTGCATTTTCCAAAGGCTTATTATTATCTAACTGCAAGCATCCTAGTTTACAGTACACCTCACTGCTGGTTTAGTTTGCTAACTGGTAATAACGTTTGTCTTTTCTTGTGCTTGTTGGCCATTTACCTACCTTCTTTGGGGAATGTCCTATTCAAATCAGTCAGTTAACTGACTAGTTTCATGTTGTATTGGTGCACTGTAGTTTTTATGTATTTGAGACACAAGATGGCTGGTAAAAGCACTTACCCACAAGTCTGATGACCTGAGTTCAATACCTAGATCCCACAAGAAGGCCAAAGACCAGACTTCCAAAAGTTGATCTTTGATTTCCATACATATGCAGGACTATGCATACATGCACACACACAAAAATAACAGTTTGAGCTTCAGAATCACCCAGGAAGATGTGTATGAAGTAGATATGGTTATAAATAAGATAGTTTATTAACTGCAATTGTTTTTAAATGTACATACAAGCTCAACTTGCTATTCTCTTTACTTTATGTTTCTTTGAAAGTTTCTAAAACAAAACTGACTTCTGGTTTTCTGCAACTAGGAACAGTACTGCCAACTGGGTGAGTGGGTGACAACTGTATCTCTAAGGTCTAAGTTTTCACCTCTGTGACAAAAGCAAGAGGCTTGGATCATTAAACTATCAATGTTCCTACTAGTTCCATTTTTAAAAATTCAACTAAATATGAAGTTTACACTTCAAATCTGGCTTACCAATTCTAACAAGGTACTAGAAAATGTATTTAGCTAAATCTGACACAACTAAGTGAAAGAAAATATAACTGCCATAATTAATTAACAATACAGCAAAAGAACAGAGCAGTACAACTACTCCTCAAACTCCCACAGAGCTACCTGGACAAACCCATTGTGTGAGGCAGTACTCAGGGCAAGTATGCTAAGTGCAGCCAACCCAGGGCAGTGCATATGGCTAAGCAGCCACATATCATCAGCTCAGGAAGAGTAACTAAAATTTGAAGTATGTATCATTCTCAAATAATGAGAAAGTTGAAAACCTGTATTAAAAAACTGCAATACCCTAAATCAAGGAACATCTGTTTCCTTCAGCTAAATCCCTCATTTCTGGAAAGGTCCTAGGTTGCATTCCCCAAAGCACCTTTTCTTCAAACATCACCTCCTTTAGAACATTCTTTACATTGTAGCCCAGCTTCTTAATCTGGAGGTTGGGCCCTTATATGAGATCCTGTAGCTGAATTTCTCTCAGGTAACAGGAAATACAGCAATGATAAAAGGTTTTAAAATGTCCAACGATAAAAAGCTAACCAAAAATGTTTTAACAAGCCCAAGGTGTTTGAGGTTTGTTCGGCCATATCACATCATGACTTCACTACAGTTCCAGGTCTGAACACGTGTGAACTGCACTCCATGAAATATGACATGCCTGAAAAATCTCAGGCTCAGGTTCTAGACTATGTTTATGTTATAAACGTAGAACTTTATACATGTCTTCTGCTGTTCTAGAGAAACACAATGGGGGGGCTGGGGGCTGGATCAGTGGTTAAGAGCACTTGTTCTTGCAGAGGGCACAGCACCCACATGGCTCACAACCATCTATTACTCCAGTCCCCAGGCTTCCAATGCCCTCTTCTGACCTCCACAGGCACCAGGCACACACGTGGTGCACAAACATACATGCAGGCAAAACACTCGTATACACATAAAACTTTTTTTTTGAATTAAAATTTAAATCCAAAGGAGGCTGGAAAGATGGCTCAGAGGTTAAGAGCAATGGTTGTTCTTCCAAAAGTCCTGAATTCAATTCCCAGCAACCACATGGTGGCTCACAACCATCTGTAACGAGATCTGGTGGCCTCTTCTGGCCTGCAGACATCCATGCAGACAGAATGCTGTATACATAATAAATAAATAAATCTTTAAAAAAAAATTAAATCCAAAAAGATAGTGAATTGTATCTGAGGGCCAGTAAGACAGCTCCTAGGTAAAGGCGTTTACTGCCAAGCCTGACCAATGAGTCCAATCTCAGGCCCCAAACGATGGAAAGATAGGACTGACTTCTGTAAGCTGTCTTCTGACACACACTGACACACACACACTCTCTCTAAATAAATAAATAAATACATTTAAGTTTTTTAAATTAAAAATCACAGAATGAACTGCTGGTCTGAGTTTCATTAAAAGCCATCAAATGATTTGGGGCTTGGGATTAGTACAGAATTCCCAACAGCTTCTGAAGAGCTTTAAATATACTTCCGCCATTTCATGCTACATATTTATGTGAAGTGTCATTCTCAGCACTGATGCATCTACCTTATTATAATGCAAAATTATTTCGTCTTTAACATGTGATAAAATTACATGTATTCCAAGAACTGATTTAAAATAAATTTCTTTATGACTATCAGTAAATGTTTTATTTGTATACCTATTTTATATACCTATACACCCAGTGTGGAAAAAGTTTACAAGCCCTGTCCCAGTAATAACTTTGTTAAAGAAATAGAATAAAAGAAAGCCATCAAATTCAGTAGCTTTATCAGAATACATCCACACACCCGTTTATTTATCAACTATCTACTGTTCCTTTTGTGCTCAAGGCAGAGGTGAGTAGCCACAACAGATGAAATACAGCTCTCCAAAATGCAAATTATTTGGGCTTCAAAGATTATAGCTTTTTACAGAAAAAAAACTTGTTCTACAATGTAAAATACACTAAATAACAGTGCTAATAACTTTTCTTGCTTTTAAGTCTCAATGTCAATGCTATCTCAGATCATCTATGAGATTTCTAAGTATATTACTCCCAACTTGTCTTTTTGCTCTCACCAACACAACTCTTCAACAGCAACCAAAGAATAAAGAACAGTTCTCTGTGCACAGATCACTCCTGGGAGGAGAGGTTTCCACAAATCTAGCTCCACCTATCCTATTCAACTTTCTAACCACTCCATATTTAAGAAATACTCCATTATTTTAGTTCCCTAAATACATCATGTCACCTCTTCCAGGTCCACCCAATACTTACTACCGACTGACACACCTACATGTTTACCTACCTTCAACTTAAGCAAAGCCATCTTCATGAAGCCTTCCCTGACTTGCCCAGGCCAGTTTGTTTCCATTAAAGTGTTTCTTTGCTTCCCATAGTTTCTGAACCAATCTCATTCTTCAACTAAGAATCCTGAGGCAGAGTGGGTGGATGGCTAAAGGGTAGAGCTGGGAGTTGGAAATCTGGGTCTTGCCCCTTCCTAGTGGCACTTTTTTAAGCTATTTACCTAACTCACTTTCTTTATCCAGGTAACAAAACTCTTGCGACAATTAAGAGTATTCTCACAAGCCAAGTGTTTTGCTCACAGTTAAGTGCTCCATAATTACTGGTTATCCTTATCTTCAACATTTTACCCCTCAAACTCAGTTCAGAATTCAAATAGCTAACTAAGAGGAAGAAGTAAAAAAGCTTCTTCAGCACACACACATTATTTTTAGCTGTACACTTGATACTTTTATATGACCATTTAGATTCCAGAACTCACTGTCTTCATACTCGAGCTATTGGTTGGAATGACTTGTTAAGGTTTGCCTAAAATCCTTCTCAGTCCTGTGCGCTAGGAAGTCCTTCTAATCCACACAAACCACATGCATGTAGTGCCTGCAGAAACCAGAAGAGGGCACTGAATTCCCTAGAACTAAGGCTATGAGCAGTGACATGGATGCAGAGAATCACACCCTGGTCCTCTGGATGGGCAGTGCGCCTTAACATTGGCCATCTCTCCAGTCCCTCATATTTATAAACTTTATGGCCAAACTCTCCGCCTGGAACACAGAAAAACATTAAATGTTATTAAATCTGCTTTACAATCACTAGGGTCTATGAATCAAATAAAAAGGGAAAAAAAGGCTACTACAGAAAAACACACTGACAATATCAAAAATAGGAGACTCAGCGCCCAAACACGATAAAGAACAACTCCACAGGTCTAAGAATAGAAATGTACAACCTTGATTTATCTAAGAAGCTGAAGACATTATTTATAAAAAAAGGAAACCCTAATATCTATACATATAACGAATATTCAGAAGAACCAAGAAAACTAAAAGAACAAATAACAGTGTAAGACAGAAACATGCTATTCAAAAAGAAAAGAAAAACTGGTAGATAAAGAATTCTATAACCTAGAAAATCTGACAGTTCAGCCATTACCTTTCTCTTCTCTGACACCACTTGCAAAGACCACTGTCACAGCCTGGCAAGCTATGCACTAAACACCTCATCTGCACCAGTATCTGACTAAAACTCCCTGGACCAGAAAAAAAATCATTATTTTTCATCTTTTTAATCATTGTTTCAGAATAATTCCATATCATAACTGACATGAAAAGACTATGGAAAAACCATAGAATTAACACTTACATCTATGTGCCTAACTATTTTAATACCCCCTTCTCTTCAAGATAAAAGAACAGACCTGGAAGTGATGCTACAGCCACACCTTGTACTAACAAAATAATATTGCCTTATGAATGGTGTCAGTTACACAAGACAATACCAATGACTCTGAAGCCAGGCTTTCTAGAAATACACTTTGTAACTTTACTTGATAGCTAAAATCGGTTACTTTTTCTCCTTCAAGTGTTGTCCAGTATGTCATGATTCACCTAACTAAAATTCATTTCAGCAAATATATATTAACTTTCATATTTGTGACAATTTTTTATCATATAAACCCTCTTGTCAAATAATATTTTCAGCATATATTCTAAAACACAGCATCAATTAAACTTTTTAACAACAAAAAAAAGCTGAACTGGGAGTGCTGATAAAAACCTGTACTCCTACACTCAGAACAGGCAGAAGGATCAGAAGTTCAAGGCCAACCTAAGCTACACAGTGTCACAAAAAACTTAATCTGGGCTAACCATTTAACTTCCAGTTTACAGAAAATCCTGAGGAAGGTGCAGAACATGAAGAACAATCTAAACTACACCACGAGAAAAACCTTTGTCAGGACCTAACAGGCTCAGCCATATGAAACTACTGATACATGGTTATTTTGAACAGCAAAAATGATAATTTCCCATGGTGCAACACAATTTAAGAACACTGACCTTTACTCCTTTTCCAACAAACTAATGACACTTTTAAACGGTGGGGAGCATAGGATGCACACACCTGTAATACCAGCACTACAAGAAGAAGCATCAATTAAAGTTCTAAACCAGCCTAGGCTATGCAACAAAGCTTGTCTCAAAAACAAACAAACAAACAAACAAAAAAACATCCAGTAAGGCTGAAAGGCTGAGGATGTTGCTCAGTCAGCAGAGTACTTGCTTGCCTGGCATGCTGGAAATCCTAGGTTTGATCCCCAGCACTAAATAAGCAGGAGTATCAGTTCAAGGTTCGGGGTCATCGTTGGCTATACAAGTTTAAGGTCAATCTGGGTACATACACGAGGACCCTACATAAAACAAACAAGGCCAAATTGAGTAAAATGGTGAGCAGACAACAGTTAAATGTGGAAGTAACCCAAGCATTTACTGATAGAATGAATAGACCAACAGTCCCCAGCTTTCCTAATGCTAAGAATCTTTTGACCCCCCAACCATAAAATTATTTCCCATTGCTACTTCATAACTGCAATTTTGCTACTGTTATGAATTATAATATAAATATCTGCATTTTCTGATGGCCTTAGGTAATACCTGTGAAAGGTTGTTCAACCCCTAGGTTGAGAACTGCTGGGACAGGCGCAAAAAACAAAATGCAGTATATACATACAAAGGGATAGTAAAGGCAGGAAAATTTTATACATGCTGTAATACGGATGAATCTTGAAAACATTATGCAAAGTGAAAATAAGTCAGTATCAAAAGGCCTGTGTCTCAATCCTTACCTAATAAGTATATGCCTTAATCTCCAAATACTTTACCTGTCAGACTAAAATGTTTGCACTTTATTGGCAAAGTAGAAAGGAAAGATGGTATAGAGTTGAAAGTCTGTCTCAGTTCAACACTGTACTGTGCCTTTTCCCTTGTTGGCAGTCTGCAAAAAAGATGGTCACTAGCAGCTCTAGAGTCACCTGTGGAGTTCAACCAGGGTTTTCACTCCTGCTGTCTCCTCAAACCACCAGGGTCTGACGGGGAAATGGGTTAACATATGCCAGCAGTGGTTGGTTCTTCAGCACACAAAGGACAAGTTTCATTAGGTTTTACTAACTGACCTTTCTTGAATGAATGATTTAAGACCATCTATATGCAGCAAGGGATCATGCTGGTCTTTGTACATAAACAAAACAAAAAAACTTAAGACCATACAAACACACACACACACACACACACACACACACACACACTCTTTGGGGAAATGATGTGCCAGCGGTATCGAGAATGGCTGTATTCATTAGACTGTTCTAGTGCTTGCTTTGTTCCAACCATATTATGTAGCAGACAGCGAAGACATAGAGTGGTGCCCTCAAAAACCTCACAATCCAGTTGGGAGAACAGACAAAACACAATTCAATATATTACCACAGCTACAATAACAAAGATACATGCAAATTCTCTCAGGAGCAAAGAAAAGTACCTTGATCTAAAGTATTTAAGAAGCAGGGATTAGCCAATCAGCAGGAGACAGAGGATATTTCAGTCAGCCAAATAGCCCTGAGAATAGAAACAGCCCTGGCAAAGAGGGGAGGATGGGACTCCAGATTAGGTATAAGCATATAAGAAGTTCAGTGCTGTAGAGCTTAAAGGGGTGGGAAACAGGAGGGGCAATGAGGAGGGAAAAAAGCATCAGGTTTGCTGAAAGACCCTAGTGAATTAGAGGAAGGGCACCACTTTTAGAAAGTGTTTTACTGCCAGGTGACAGGCAGTAGGCCTAACGTGTAGGGAAACAGATTTAGAATAAAGCGGTGAGGCTAAAATCCAGACACACCAAGAGTGATATCCTGACTAGCATCTGACTGAAGGTGAAGGTGAGGAAGGAGTCCAAGAAGGGTCTCAGGTTTCAAATTTAGTCACAGCTAGGGCAATGAGAACACAAAGAAAGAACATGGCTTTACACGCGTTGAGCATGAGAAGTTGCTGTCCCTACGAGCCCCTCCAGCAGAGGACTAAAATAGACTCCACTCCTGCTCTTGCCATCCCCTCCAGCCCCAGGGAAGTGATGGCGAACACTAAATGCACTGCTGGTGTAAACAAAATTGTTCCTAAAGAAGACTCAGACAGATCCCAACACGTGCCTAAACTCAATGGATAGATAGGCAGTGAGCTGGCAAAGCCAGAATGAAGCCAAGCGTGAAGGAACTAGGAAAAGCATACTCCCCATTAGGAAATTCAATGAAACTGGTGCCTGACATATGACAGAAATTCCTGAAACACATCACATGTTGCAAATTTAGTAAGGACAAAGAAATACCAGGAAGGCTGGAGCAATTAAGCACCTTCAAGGCACCGAATGTAGTTAAATTGAACTAAAAAAAAAAAAAAGAGAGAGAGAGAGAGCGAATAGGCGGATAGGTGGATGCCAAAATCATTCTGTTCAATTGCTATTATTTACAAAGACTAAATATCAATGTGCTAGTAAAAATAAATATGAACTAGTATGAAATTTGTACTAATCTTCCTTCTAGTTCACATTCAAGGATGACTTTATTCACTTTACAGAAGTAAATTACAGCAAAACAGATTAAGTTTGCTCCAAAAGAAATTATTACTATCTTACAATAAGGGGCTGCCTGGAGACCTGGCTCCCTGGTGAAGAGCACTTACTATTCTGGCAGGAGAATTCAGTTTCCAGCACCAATGGGAGGCAGCTACAGATATCTGGAACCCTTTAACTCCAGGGCATCGGATGCCCTCTTATGGATTCTGAGGGTATCTGCACTTATTGCACATAGCCATAAACACACACACACACACATTTACAACGTCTTTTTAAAGTTTTAATTTTTAAAAACTTATAAAAAGCAGATCTTACAATAATACTGTCTTTCATCCCTAAATACAAAGTTTTAAAAAGTATATTATCTAGTCCCTTTCCTCAAATAGTATGTATGAAACTTTACCTGTCAATAATCACATGACCAGCAACACTGCAAGGCATCTCAACAGAGCTCACATGTTTTAGAATAGTATACACATAGACTGGATTGTTGAACATCATGGCACTCTATTTCAGACAAGTGAAAAGAAACTCACTGAGGAAAGCACTAGAAAATAGCAAACAATAGTACAGAACACAGGCCAGTCAGCAAAGACTTTACGGGGACCTTCTGAAGGGTCCGTTCAATCTTATTGATTCTAGAGGCAGATGGAGGAGTCTGAGTAGTGAAGAGCTTACATGAGTAAACCCAACTCAAAGGACAGCCAGTGAGTTGTAACAGAATTTCAGGGACAAAGTCACAGAGAATGACTTACCAACAGAATATCTAGAGATAAAGAAACAATCTTGGAATTGCTAATTGAATTTGAAAATGAAAAATGTGTTTTATCCTTGGTACTAAATCTAAAGTATAAATGTTTGAGTGTTTGCTAACCCAAGAATATGGGTTATCATTTCCTTGATAAAACAATCTCACTTTTAATAAGAACGAAACCTTACAAGAGGGGAAAAAAAAGGCAAACAAATTCAATGATAAATTGTGTATGATTAGCAAGGTTTTAAAGCACCAAAATAGAAATGTTATGATATGGTCTTTCAGGCATGCTTCACTCACAGCAAGCTGTACTTTCCATCAATGGAGGAGAGCAGACTGAGCAAAACTTCCTTCTGATTTAGAGTCGCAGTGCTCTGACAGCCCAGGTTCAGGCCCTCCCCATGCTGTGACTAAGGGCTGCTCAAGAGTTGTAGGCCTCAAGTTTCCCCCACAGCATACAGGATGGCTATGGCCAAATAATAATTCATGCTAACTCTTAACATCATAAATACTCATTAAGTATTAAGGTTTCTGTCTTAGTTACTGTTCTGTTGCTTTAAGATGTCATGAGCCAAGTAATTTACAAAAGAAAGCTTTTAATTGGGGGCTTGCTTACAGTTTCAGAGGGTTAAACCAAGACCATCATGGCCCAGAGTGCAGAAGCAGGCAGGCAACTGAGAGTTCACATCTGATTCGCAAGTTTCAGGCAGAAAGAAGAAAGGGCAACTAGGTCTAGGGTGGGCTTTTGACACCTCAAAGTCCACCTCAAGTGACACATCATTTCCAACAAGCCAACACCTCCTAATCCTTCCTATGTAGTTCCGCCAACTGGGACCAACCATTCAAACATACGAGCCTCATTCAAACCATCAGGTTTTTTGTTTGTTTGTGTTTGTTGGTTTTAGTTTTTTTGGTTTTTCAAGACAGGGTTTCTCTGTAGCTTTGGAGCCTGTCCTGGAACTAGTTCTTATAGACCAGGTTGGCCTCGAACTCACAGAGATCCTCCTGCCTCTGAGTGCTGGGATTAAAGGCGTGTGCCACCACCGCCCAGCAAACCATCAGTTTCTTAACTTGTTATTATTAATTATTGATAAAAATGTCATATCCATGCCATCCAGATAGCTCAGTGAGTAAAGACGCTTGCCACCAAGCCTGGCAACCTAAGTTTGATCCCGACCCATGGAAGAAAAGACCAATTCCTTTAAGCTGTCCTCTGACTTCCAGAAGTATGCTATGGAGCACATGCACCAAAAAAAATAAATAAATAAAAATAAGACAAAAAAAAAAACCAATGCAAAAACAAAGTAATCTCCTTGAGGAGTGCATAAACAAGACAAGGTTAACATGGGTTCCAGTTCCCTGAATGTTGGTGGCTCACGCCTTTCATCCCAGCACTTGGGAGGCAGAGGCAGGTGGATCTCTGTGAGTTCGAAGCCAGCCTGGTCTACAAGAGCTAGTTCCAGAACAGGCTCCAAAGTCACAGAGAAACCCTGTCTCAAAAAAAAAAAAAAAAGAACAACAACTCACTAAGCAGAATATTTCTGTTTTGCACACCTTTCTATATTTGAAAAGAAAAACCTTTCTTAAAAAAAAAAGCTTTAGAGTCGATGCTTTATATGAAAATGTTTAGTACTGAGATCCAAATTCAGACCTGTTTCTTCTTCAATGTCTTTCTAGGTTGGCTATAAAAATATGATTCCCTTACCCAAAGCTTCAAGTCACTAAAAGTTCCCTACCTCCACCTGTGCACTCAGGCCCAATTATGTGAACTTCATACAAAAAAGAATGAGGAAGAGGAGAAAGAGCCAAGAGGGAGGGGAAAAAGCTGAGGAGAACCATCAAGACCTCATACTTCTGGAAAATCTCTCTTCACAGACAAGATCACAGCTCTCTTACACCAGACTACTCTACACACTGATCTCGATACTTTTTCCACTGCTCTCATCTCGACGCCATCTCTGTCTCTGTGCTGAATAAATTTCTGAGATCTTCCTACTAAACAAAACCTTCCAAGGGTCACACCTGGCATGTATATTCTCAGACCAACAGAGGCCATATAGCAGCCTCAGGTTCACCCCCTAATGTAATCACACCTCTTTTTCACCTGGGACTTTATTCACTCATTTCTCATCTGCCCATCAAGACTGATACAATCTCTGGTATTTTGTCTCTCCAAAGCCCTCTTGGTGGAATGTCTGTAAGACCGCCCTACAACCTCTGTCTACTCACAATCCCTGCATAACTGCCTTCTTATTTTCCTTATTTACCAGCTGAATGCATAACTGGGACTTTTCAATTAGTACTTCTAAAATTCCAAAGGCCTCCTACCTTCTCCTGCCTTCCCCCCCCCCATAGTTAACCCCTTCTGCTTCATTCATTCATTCACTTATTTTTTGAGGTAGGGTGTCCTATAGCCAAGGATGACCTTGAACTTCCTAACTTCCTGCCTCCTGGTCCCAAGTGCTGGGATTACAGAGATTACACTCAGACTTCTCCCACTCTTAGGATCAGTTCATTCCCATTTATCTATTAGGAATCAACCAGACCTCATCACTGTTTGGAAGCCAAATTCCCTGACCCAGTGTAGGGTTTTCTCACAAACCTGACAGTAAGCTCAAGGCACAGGCTGAATCTTAGGTCTTTTCGTATGACCAAGGCCAAGCATTATTGGCACCTAACAATCACTTAGCAAATGAATGCTCAGACATGACCAGCTTATTACATAAATGCTGACATTCTGTGTCAAAGTACTTTTTTCTCTAGTAAAGTAAGGACAATGCCACACCTAACTCATAAGGATTAAATGGGGTAGTAAGCTCTTAGTACAGCATAGTGTCTAACACCGAGAACTACCATTTGGATGCCTGCTATCTCATGTCTTAGTTATACTAACATATCCTTGGAAATGTAATGTGAGCAAAGTCAGGCAGAATGGCTTGGCAACTCTCCTGTCTTCCTCATGCATCCACAAGCCGCTGGTTATCTTCTCTATATGCTATGGAGCTACCCTATGCAAAAGGCCTTACTAGGTATCACTAAACAAACTAGAAGGAAATTATGACAAAAACTTAAACCAACATCCAGAAGAGAAAAGAATGAACACACAATACGAGCATCCACACAAACTATGCAGGTGTTGCTTACAGTAATAAAAGGCAGCCTCAAGAAAAATCACTGGTGGGACTGGGTGTGGTGGCCCATGCCTGTAATCCCAGCATTTGGGGAGCCTGAGGCACGATTACTTTGTATGCTTGACCAGCCTGCCCTGCAATGAGGCCCTGTCTCAAAAAGAAAACAAACAAACAATAACAAAAAAGGCCAGAGAAATTACTGGTGAACACAAACACTTAATTACTGGTGGAAAAAGATCAAAACTATCTTCTTTAAAAAAAAAAGAGAGAGAGAGAGAGAGACTGACGGCTGTTCCAGTTGCTAGGTTTCACTTTTATTTGGAAGTAGTTCTCAAAAAGGAAACTTAAATGCGATCAGGGCAGAGAGATAGATGCAGTCTCACTCAAATGGGAATTCCACAAGATATTCCCCCAGGTTTTTCCCAATTCATACTTAACTCTGTAGCTCTGAGAAATGCCCCAGCTTCATCTGCTTCTCTACTAAATCAAACCCTGTTATTTACTAGCCTCTTACCAAAAATTACAAGACTATACAAATCATATTACCTAGTATTAGAATAGAGAAGAGGGTATGGGCTTAAAACTATTTCCCCCATCAAATCGAGAGGTCGAGTCCCAGTGAAGTTTGTGCTTGTATACTTCACTGGTTTTAGTAGGAGCAGAGAGACCTCTAGCGCTACTTCAATACGCGGAGTTTGCAAATAGTAGCAGCTAATGTCACCTTAATGAGACAATGGCAACATGCTGAGTAGCAGCTAACTGAGTGACCACAATGAATGTTTACAGTTTTGCAACCACTTGGAAAATCTACCAGCCTGGTGGCATGTGGTATACACAAGGTCGTAGGAATCTATGTATCCAATTCATTTCGATAAAACGGGTCAAAGAAATTATTTTCCTACTAGTCACGCTCCCACTCCAAGATGAGCTTTAAAAAAAGAAAAAGAAAAGAAAAAAAAAAAAAGAACCCCAGATCAGAGGTCTGCATAACAACCTCTTTCTCAAAGCTTCAACACAATGGATGGTAAACTATTGTCCACCTTTAGCTCGCTCCAAATGCCAGCAGTCACAGGGGTATGAGCTGCAACAGCTCGGGAAGACTGGTCCAAAGGACAGCACTGGAATATAAGAAAATGGTCTTGGCGCATCCTACCCTCCCCCATTCACCACCCTCAAACAAGTCAGTTACCCGGCTGGTCCCCACCCCCCTCTGAGGGCTGCCACCGCCCGCCTGGGCCCGGCTCACACAAGGTAGGCGCTGGGACGGAGGCTCCATGTGCGGCAGCGCGGGAGGCTGCACCGGCTGCAGACGCGAGCCGCGGCCGGGCCCTGGCGGTGCGGTCGGCACGCGGGGCGGCAGCATCCCGGTCCGTCCTCCCGCGCGGCCCGCGGACCCCGCCTCGGCTCCACATCCCTTCCCCTCCGACAGCAGGCCGCACCCGCGCGGCGGGGCCGAGCGCCTAGCGGTCCCCGGTGTCCGCGCTGGCCGCTCAGAAGGCGGCTGCAGCCCGGGCCGCGGCGCCCCGAGGCGGCGGCCAACTCCGACTGACCGCCAGCCGGCGAGAGCCAGCGGCCACGGGCCCCTCCCCTCCCCTCCCCTCCCGGCCGCCCGGCCCGGACAGACGCGGAGCACACTCGCCTCCACATCGCGGCCCTTGTTCTTGAAGCTCTTGATGCGGTGGTTCTCCAAGCCGGGGTTCTCGGCCATGGCTGCGCGCGGCTCCGGCGGCGGCTGCTCCTGCGGCGGCGGCGAGTCGAGCGGGAGGGGACGGAGGGGGAGGAGCGCGCGCTCCGTGACGCCCGGAGCGCGAGGTGGCCGCGGCGCGGGGGCGGCGCTGAGGAGCGGCGCGCGCCGGGAGAGGCCGGGGCGCTGGCCTGCTGGCTGTCGCGGTGACCCTGCCCTCACCCCACCGTAAGGCCTCCCCACCGCCACTAGTCATGTGCTAGAAATGGAGCCCGACCTAGCCGCTTTTACTGCCACCCCAGACGTGGGGCGGCGGGCGGGAACTACAGTTCCCAGCAGGCCCGGCGCTGGTCTGAGCCACGCCGGGAGAGGACAAGGAGCATGCCGGGAGGGCTGTGCGCGCGCTTTCGGCGCGGCGCTCTCCGAGCGCGGGCTTGAAGCCCCACCTCTGGGCGGAGTGGTGGGCGGGGCTTCCCCGGCGATAGCACCTTGCGGCCTATCGAGAGCGAGAGGTGGAGCTCCCGGGGGCGCACCTTGCTCCCTACAGCTTGGAAAATTAGAAAAAGAACGGCCACGCGTGCTCTGCGCTTTTGGCTTCTTTGGGGTCTCCTCAAATAGCAGCCACCCCCAAACCCTTTTCTCTTGCTCTGCCTCGGTTTTATAAATAGCATGCTTGTTTCCACTCCCCAGATACATGACAGTGTGATGTGTGTGTTTATGCTTGGGTTACCTTGCTCGCACCGTTGACAAGCTCAACAAAGCACAGACTTTGTTGATCTCAAGAATCTGTCAGATCAAAGCCGGGCAGTGCGGTGGTGGTGTACTCCTTTAATCCCAGCGCTCGGGAGGCAGAACCAGGCGGATCTCTGAGTTCAAAGCCAGCTTGGTCTACAAGAGCTAGTTCCAGAACAGGCTCCAAAGCGACAGAGAAACCTGTCTCCAAAAACCAAAAGAAAAAAAGAATCTGTCAGATCAACGCAGTACTTAGTAAGTTCTCTCGAAAAAAGAAAAAAACAGAATTCTAGCATGCCCTGATTTCTCCCAAACATCCTTGTGCAACCTCACTTTGGCAGCCCTACCTTCCTGTGTCCCCCAGCCTTACAGTTCACCTCAACACACAATCTAGCCTTCAGGCTATAATCAGGCCCTGAGGGCGGCAGACACCCCCTTTAGCGTCATGGAAGAAATAACAGAGAGAAATTTGGAACAATAACAGCTTTTTTTTTTCATTAGGTGGACTTTGTTTATGTATTAGAATATTACATTTCAGAATCTTCTGCAGATGTAAGCCTGTATGGAGTGTTATACTCCGTATGATCGAAACGAGCTGGGTCAGTTTGGTAGAATGATACCGTAAAGAATTCAGTTAAGGTAATCTTCAAAAGAAAAGAGACCTGAAAGGACCCGAGGGCAAGAGTTAGGAACTGAAAGGCCTTTAGTGGTCAGGCTGGCACCTGCATTTGTTTTGTGAGTGGCCAGTTGTGTGGTCAATTGGTGACTACAAGTCCATGTAAAGATTTTACACCTTCTTTGCCCTACTGGAGTGTGATCTACTGATGCCAGAAGTGCTTTCTCAGGGAAAACAAAAGGCTGTTCTCTTTTTTTCTCTATTTTATTTCTTAAAACTATTTTAACTGTACTCTCCTTTTTTCCTTTCTTTCTTTTTTAAAAATAAATTAATTCACATTTTTCACTGGACTTCTTTGATCCTGGTCAGATCACTCATTTGAAGGAGACAAGCAACAAAACAAAATAAAGGTGGGGAAAACACTCACCTGTGGTTAGCATTACGACAACAGTTCAGTCCTCAGTAGTAGAACTTTTTTGTTTGCCACTCTCCGACTGGAAGGGAAACAGACACCACAGCTCAGTTTCCTTTATCATTAGCCAGGAATTCCTTTGTGAGGGCTTTATCTCTTCTGCCACCTCTCATTACCTAGGACGAGTTTAGTGAGTGCTTCCCAAGTGTCAGACAGTGCACTAAGGCTAGAATCGCCAGGTAAATAGAGCCACGTGTTTACAGCCTCCAGCCCACTTCTTCTCTGCCAGAAAAGAAAGATGATAAAACAGTAATGAGCCCAGAGGTGTGGTAGGCATTGGGAAAGCAGCTCAAGGCCCACGAAAGATTCCCTTTCTCACAGACTATTCCTCAGGCTCCTAATGTTTGCAGGTTTCCAAGCAAGATAGCAAGTGATACCCCCCTTTTTTTTGGTTTTTTTTTTTTGGTTTTTCGAGACAGGGTTTCTCTGTGACTTTGGAGCCTGTCCCGGATCTAGCTCTTGTAGACCAGACTGGCCTCGAACTCACAGAGATCCGCCTGCCTCTGCCTCCCAAGTGCTGGGATTAAAGGCGTGTGCCACCACTGCCCGACTAATATACCCGCTTATAATGACCTAAATGTCTGGGCTTAAATTTAAGTTTCCTGATTTACAATTCTGTTTCAGAATGCCGCTGGAGTAGACCTGGGTGCTGACCATGCCAGCAGCCCAAGAACAGTGTTTCCTATGGGCATTTTATCTTGTCAACTAGCCTGGGCTTAGTGTCACCCAGGAAGTTGGTGAGGCACACCTCTGAGTGTGTCTATGCGGGCTTGCCCAGAGAGACTAAGAACTGAGGATGGGATTGACTATTTGAGCGTAGAATCCTAGCGCCCTGGTGAACCAAAGGTTACATTAGTGGCATAGAATCCCTTTGCCCAGGGGGCAAATGTCACAGGAAAGCAAATTCCAAAGCAGGATCCCTTTTGGCTCAGGTTTAACTTGCTCATTTTCACTTTTGGCATTATCCTTAGTGACTTCAGCATCCACACATTATGTACCCTGACTCCAGTGTCCCTCATCATCCTTAACTTCATCAGATTTTTGCCTCATTTAGCCCCCAACAGGTCTGGAGTCCTTCAAGTCTGGAAAATAACCACCTCCAAAGTCTCACATGTGGAGCTTCTCACTGTCGAAGACCCCTTTGCTCCCCTGCCTCACTGACCCCACCCTGCTCCTTTCTTTACATTGTATTTGTTTTCTTAGCTTGTTTTGAGTATGAAAATCAAAACAGGATGCTTGACCAGCCTCGCTATGTACATACTCCTCCCCTCTGTACTATGTGAGGGAACCGGGACCTCCCAGGTGGGGGGACCTCCCAGGTTGGGGGCTACCTAAGGACTGAAAGAACGGGTGCTGGCAGTGAGTCTGCGGACACTTGCGCTGTTCTTCCACACACTGTCCTGGGCCGTCAGTATCGCCCACATATTGGTCCTCTTAGAGTAAATGGACAATAAACATTTTTCTGAAGAAATTTTGCCAACCCAACATCTAGCTTTGAGGCTCTCCCTTTAAAGTATGCAGGTTAAGCGGCTTTGACGTGAATAAAATGTTACTTTTTTCTCCAGCTGCCCCTCCCACCCTCCCTCTTTGCTCAGATGTGCCTCCACGGGCAGTGGTGTGTTCTCTGCAGTCTACTATGGCAGCTAGTACCCAGCTATGGATAGCTACGTTTAAATTAATTAAAATTTAATTAGCTCCTCTAAGATACTAATTTCAAGGGTTCACCAGCCTCCATATTATGCCCGCTGTATTGGGCAGCAGAGCAGTCTCTATGGTCGCCCCAGAAAGAACACAGGTATGGGGACAGAAAGAACCTCATCTTTTCTGTCCCCGCTTCATGTTTTCTTAGACTCTCAGCAATGGACACTCTTTCAAAGTTTCAATCAAGCTATGAAATAGAAATACAAATACTTGTGAAGTGTTTGGCATAATGCCCAAAACATTTTTAACTGCTTAATAAATTACTAACGAATAAAGGTCAGAAATTCAAACTTTTTCAGGAAACCCCAAAACAACTTAGGTTATTGCCTTTGCTCATGGTTGTCCCTATGGCTGAAGGCACAGCACACTGTTTATGGGACATAGAAAAATCAAGCTGGGACTGACCTGAGCACTTCGTCCCCACTGGCTAGCCTGCATGGTGCCAGACAATGCTACGCAGGTAAACGGGAGAGAGAAAACAGAAGTAGTCTTACCCACTGGTGACCTCTGCACTGTACAGCACCCACCTGCCAGACGCGATGTCCTCGCTGGAGGAACAGTGGGATGGCTGTTATGTTAGGGGTCGCTCACCAACCACGTTTGATTGAGTTTGAGGTCTGCTCCACAGAAAAGAATTCTTGCCTGGTACTACAAGTCTAGTCAAAAGTCCTAGAGGGGAACCTACTGCTGTTGTCCTTCTAAATAGACGTGTTGTCAAATTGCCTGCCAGATGTTTATGTGTGTACACGTAGATTAGAGGCTGCTCCTAGCCTTGGCCAGAGAAGCTCCTCTCCAGTGATCAGCAGGCAAGCAATGCAAAGACTCATAACTAGTCAAAGTGCTAAGAAAAGGTGACGGCTGAGCGTTCATCCTTAACTGGGACATTAACAACAAAGGAGCAGAAATATGTGACAGGAGTTGAGAAATGCTGTGATGCGCTGTCTTCTGGCCATAACACCGCCATTGCACCCTTGAGCTCACTGCCTCAAGGATCATCTGCACAAGATCAAGCCAACATCAAAGGGAAGCACGGTTGCATTAAATGGGGCTTTCTTTTTCTTTTTTTTCTTTTTTTTCTTTTTTTTTTTTGATGGGGGAGCAGTTCGAGACAGGGTTTTGCTGTACTTTTGGAGCCTGTCCTGGAACTAACTCTTGTAGACCAGGCTGGCCTCGAACTCACAGAGATCTGCCTGCCTCTGCCTCTGCCTCCGAAGTGCTGGGATTAAAGGCGTGCGCCACCACCGCCCAGCTAAATGGGGCTTTCTAAAGACAGAGAGAGAAGAAAGAAGAGAGAGAGAGAGAGAATACATGAAGTAGGGTGAGGGATGTGTTGGGGATAACTACAGACTACCGGGGAGAGTCGGAGGTTGCTGTGATAAAGATGCATTGTTTACACGTTTGAAATTGTTAAAGAATAAATAAAAAGTAGTCTATTTAACACTTTTGAGATAAGGCAGTGGTGGTCCATGCCTTTAATCCCAGCACGTGGTGGGGGGGGGGTGTAGAGGGAGGTGGATCTCTGTGAGTTCAAGTCCAGCCAGGTCTACAGAGCTAGTTCCAAGACAAGCCCAAAGCTACACAGAGAAACCCTGTCTTGAAAAGCTACAAAAACAAGCAAAAACAAAACAACAAACCAGTAAAACTTTTGAGATTAAACTTAGACCTGAACTTTACCTTTAGATCCTCAGTACTCAGCAAACTCTGCTGGACACCGCCCCCCCCCACATCAAACTACATTTAAAATATCATACAAACTGGACACAGTTGTTCATGCCTGCAGTCACGGCACTCTGATGGGGAGGCAGAAGGACCATGAGCTTGGAGCCAGGCTACCCTATGGTGCAAGACTGCTTTTAAAACAATTAATGAGTTGACTAATAAAAAGATCATAGAGAATATCTGCATGTTTTTGTTTCTTCCTTCTATCAGAGAACAACGAATTGTCTCAGAGAAACTAGATCTCAAGCTTAAGCCCATTAATTGACCCAGAAGATTCTTGATTCCCAAATCATTCCTGACATTTAATTCTGGAACATGCTTAGCAAATGTCTGTACTCGCACAAGAGGAAATCTGTCAGCTGTCTGGATTTGAATTTCAGAGCACGGAGGGAAAACTCATGCCACCACCCCCCAGTTTCTCTTGGAAGTAAAACCCAAATAAGTTATACCCCACCTTCTCCATTCCTTTGGATCAGCATCGGAAACTGAGAGGGAGGAGGGCGAGCATTGTAACTCGAGTGCCCACAGAGCAGCCCCGGCAGAAGGGCACGCTCTGGTTAGGAATGCTGGCAGCCAGCGCCAAAAGAAGTCCAGATCCTCTCAGCAACCTTGGGATAGCCCCAACCTCCAACACACAAACAGGAAAGTGCTGAGTGATCTATGGCTCCTTACATGAAGCTCATAGAACCACTAAAGTCACACTTAGGCAGTCTGCCATCCCCCAAGTGAAGGCTCTGCTTCTGTTTCTGTGTCTTCATGTTCAAGACGGCTACAGGAGGATCTCCTCCCCAAACCCAGGACACAAAAGCCTTGTGGTAAAAAGACCAAAGGAGCAGCAAGTGGACACATACCAACCAGGTTAGGTTTCATTGACAATTTGCCACTACCTGGACTCACCTGAGAAGATATCTCAATCGAAGAGATGCCTCCCTAGTGCTGGGATTAAAGTTGTGTGCCACCATGCTGAGCTTCAAGGATTTTCATACAGCAACAAAGACCGGACCAAGACATACACACATAAAGCGGGTGTCTCAGTAAGGGCTACTGTTACTGTGTGCTGCTGTTGCTACTGTTGCTGTGATGAAACACCATGAACACAGCAAGTTAGGAGGAAAGGCTTTATTCGGCTGTGCTTCCACCATGTAGTCTGTCATTGAAGGAAGTCAGAACAGGAACTCAAACAGGGTAGGAACTCGGAGGCAGGAGCTGATGCAGAAGTTATGGAAGGGTGCTGCTTACTGGCTTGCTTCTGGCTTGCCAAGGATGGCACCACCCGTGATGAGCTGTACACGTTCCCATCAATCCCTAATAAAGAAAAGGCCTTACAGACAGATTTTATGGAGGCATTTTCTCAATTAAGGTTCCCTTCTTTCAGACAATTCTAGCTTTTGTCAAATTGATGTCAAAGTAGCCAGCACAGAAGGAAAGAAACAGAAGCAGACAGAAAACTTACTACGAAGGTACCCATCGTATTCACATGTAAATATATCATTTAGCACAGCTTCCTTCTTCTGATCAAGGGTGATAGTTGGCACCAGCCTGGGATCTGGACCCAGGCCTTTCCTAGTCAGAGTTCAGGCATCCACGCTTCAGTGATCAGTGTTCTGTGGAGCCTATTCTAGCTCTAGATTTACCTTCCATACTCGTAGCGGAGACCCGCCCTCTTGCCCTGTCCCTCGAGACACCGCCCACTCTCCTGCTAAGGCCACTGTCAGTGTCTGTTAATTCCCATTTCATTAAGCCAGGATCGCAGTCTTCCCTTCGCAGCCAGCTCCTGGGTCTGGCTCATCATGTTCGGCCCCACCACGAACATTCCACTTCTTTCCGAGCTGTGGATGGGAAGCTAAGGTCATGGTAATGGGACAGGACCATAGCTACTTCCTGCCTATTTACCTCAAAGTGCCATCATTCTCAGGTATTCTCTTCCTTTCAGGTACCAGGCTTGGTTAATGTCAGACCTTGTAGTCCCCCAAACAATTCATGAGCCCTCAAACTTATTAAGAATGTTAGTTACCTTCCTCATCACTGTGGCCAAAATGTCTGACTCTGACTACGGAGTTGGAAGAATTGTTTGGTTCAGAGTGTTCAAGGACTCAGTCCATGACCACTTGACTCCTCCATGTTCTTGGGTATAACATCGTGGTATTGGTGTACAGTAGCAAGGGTTCTCACTTAGAGACAGAAAATAGAAAGAAAAAGAAAAGAAAAAGCTACAAAAAGGTGACAGGACAAGATACAGCCCCAGGGACACGCTTACTCTAACCCCAAGAAGGGTAGCAGGACAAGATACAGCCCCAGGCATATGCTTCCTCTAACCCCAGGAAGGGTAACAGGACAAGCTACAGCCCCAGGGATATGCTTCCTCTGACTCCTGGAATCTCTTCCTTTTTACTACCTCTCATTAATGCCATGTACTCTAAACTCATCAATGGATAAATTCAGTCATTAGGTCAGAACTAATTGGCTCTGGAAACACACACAACTCTCTCACACACTCGCGCACTCCTATACATTCACAAAGACATACACTGACACACTCATATTCACATACTTACGTGCACATTCACACTCATACACACATGCACACACTTATATATACACATATTCACACACATATGCATAGTTACACTCATGCATTCACTTACTTATAGACACTCAAAAACTTTGGATGAAAGGGTTTATTTCAGCTAACAGCTCTCAGGATCTAGTCTATCATCAAAGGAAGTCAGGGCAGGAACTCAAGGCAGGAACAAGTGGGCAAGGTCTATAAACAACAGTCTTAAAACAATGCCTCAGACTTGCCTATGGGCCAACTGATGGAGTTGATTCCTCAGTCAAGACTCCTTCTCAGATGACTGTAGCTTGTGTAAAATTGACAGAAAAAAAAAGTCAGTACACCATCTCCAGCCAGTTGGTTCTCATCCTTAGAGTTATCCCTCATAGTCACAAGAAGATTGCCACAGCTGTAAGGATCATGTCCACATATGTGTACATATATCTATAGGTAGGAGGAGGAACAGGTCTCCTTATGCCCCCTCCCAACATCAGAAAGAAAAACTTTCCCCAGAAGCATTGTAAAAGTTGTACATATAAATTCATCAACTGGGGTTGACTTGCATGCTCATACCATAATAATAATAAAGGCATGTTTCAGTTTCAGAGTTCTGGGTTCCGGCCACAAGAATGAAAGTTGAAGAAATAATAGTCGCTGGAAAGGGAATAATATTAGACACATTTGCATGATGTTACCAAAATATCTGATAGAGGACTGATTCAGGATCACAGTTTCAGTGGGCTTTAGTTGATCTCGGCCAAGAAGCCATGGTGTGGCAGCCCAGTTCATAGCAGAGGGAGCCTGTGGCCGAAGCTCTTCACATATCTGTACATCAGGAAGCAGAGAGCAGGACAATATCTAGGGGCCTAAGCATAACCTTAAAGAGCCTTCCCTGTTGTGGAATATTAGGTAAAGATTGTCACATTCATTTATACTGTGGAACATTTGTTTAATGATGCAAGGATGTGCCGCGCCAGCGCGGGCTGGAACCAAGAATCTCGGTGGAGTGTGTCCAGGTTGAATGAATGCACAGAGCACGAGGTTGAGGTGGAACAGCTTCTTTATTGTTCTGCTGGGGCTAGCTTTTATACCATGGCACCAAATGAGGAGGGGGCTGCGAAGGACTGTCACCTGACCCCAGCAGGGATCAAGGAACAGTCACCATGCACTCAAAATTCCTTTTCCAACTCCAGGAGCAGAGGGAATTTATTATGTTTTCTTTGCAGATAAGTACCTCAAATGGGGGCAGGGATATGTAACTCGGGGCTGCAGCTCCCACAAGGATGTGGTGCATTCTTTGATGTGGCATTTGTTTAACTCTGAAACTGTGTTACTTTGCCTGCCTAAAACACCTGATTGGTCTAATAAAGAGCTGAATGGCCAATAGCAGGGAAGGAGAAAGGATTGGTGGGCCAGCAGGCACAGAGAATAAGTAGGAGGAGAAATCTGGGAAGGAGAGAGCAAGGACCGAGGGAAGGAGAGGAGGATGTCAGGGACCAGCCACCCAGCAACACAGCAAACCACGTAGTGAGAAGTAAAGAAAGTCCAGAGGCAAAAGATAGATGGGGTAATTTAAGTTAAGAAAAGCTAGTTAGAAACAAGCCAAGCTAAGGCCAGGCATTCATGACTAAGATTCCATGTGATTATTTGGGAGCTGAATGGTGTATCCCCCAAAGACCAAAGAGTAAAAAAATAGCCAACTACTGCACCTCGTAACAAATATCTGCCAGCTAGGGACCACATCCTAGAATTTTCATAACTTCCCCCAAAATAGTACCTCCATCCATTCAAAACATAAATATGAACTGTCAGTCTCTAGCACATGGAGCAGCCGCACACTTCTACACTCTGCAAGGGAAAAAAGCCCATATGTCACTCAGGCGTGCTCAAATATTCTTCGGGAAGGCTTCAGAGAGGCCATTTCTTCCCGCAGTGCCTGTGGGATCAAAGCAGAGGATGTCAACGCTCCTTCCCAGGAGAAGTCCCAGAAGTGCCCTTACTGCATTTCCACACACATACAGCCTGTGTGCTGCGGAGTTTGAACTCTCAACTTGACACAACCTAGAGTCACCTGGGAAGAGAGTCTTAAAGAGGAATTATCTAGATCAGTTTAGCCCATGGGCATGTCTGAGGAGAGATTGTCTTGATTGACAATTGATGTTGGAAGGTCCAACCCACTGTGGGTAGTACCGTTCCCTAGACAGAGGTCCTGGACCATATAAAAAGGATAAAGATAGCTGAAGACAAACAAAGAAAGATGCTTTTATTCCAGCTTTATTGTTGACTATGAATGTGCTGTGCCTGGGGGTTTAAGTTCCTGCCTTAATGCCTCCAAAACGATAGAGGCGTTATTGTGAGCCACATAAGCCCTTTGGGGTGGTTTGGGTGAGGTTGGCCCCCATAGGCTCCCATATCTGCATGCTTGGTCTACAATTGATAAGTTGTCTGGAAAGGATTATGAGCTGTGGCTTTGTTGGAGGAGCTATGTCATTAGGATGCACTTGTTCAAAGCCCTACCCAGCTCTCGTGTCCCTCTCTGCCTCTGCCAGTGAATGAGATAGAGCTCTTGTACTTCTCAGCACCATGCCAGCCTGTGCGCCACCATGTTCCCCACCATGATGATCATGTGCTCCCCAATATGACAGTCATGGCCCAACCCTCTGAAACTGTAACCAAGCTCCCAGTTAAATACTTTCTTTTATAAGAGTTGCTGAGTTCACGGTATCTCTTCAAAGCAATAGAACAATGACCAAGGCAACCTTTCTCCTTTATGTTGCTTTTTGTAGTAACTGGATGTCTCTCTCCCACCCACCAGTTCCCAAATCACCATTCTGGGGCTTAATATTAATTGTAAACTGTTTGGCCGATGGCTCAGGCTTTTCACTGACTAGCTCTACGTATAAATTAACTCATTTCTAATAATCTGTCTATTGCCACATGCCCCGTGGCTTACTAGTAATACTCTGGTATCTTACTCCTTCGGCAACTGACTCTACCTTCTTTCCTCTGTATCTCTGTTTGGATTTCCCGCCTGGCTCTATTCTGCCTGGCTATTGGTCAAATCAGTGTCTTTATTAACCAATGGTATTAAAAACATAGTCACAGCATACAAAAGGGCATCCCACATCATCTAGTCGAGATTTTTTTTTTTATCATAGCTACAGAGAAGAGCTAGAACAATCCATCAGACTGAGAATTATCCCTGAACAGACACAAGACCCATGTGTAAAGGTCCTTGAAATGACTTCCCCAGTGTTGAGATACTGAGGAGGCCTGGCTATGGTGGTACATGATTTTCATCCCGGCACTGGGAAAGAAAAGGCAAGTGCATCTCTGTGAGTTGAGGCCAGCCTGACCTACATAGAGAGTTCCAGGCCAGCCAGGGCTATGTAGGTCCTGTCTTTGACAACAAACAAACTCTGAGCAGCTAGAAAGTGCTTGATGCCCAAGAATGAGGACCCAGACTCGGTCCCCCAAAATCCACACTAAGAACAGCAACGAGAAGCCCGGTGCAGTGATGCAGCTGTAGTCCCAGAGCAGAGGAGGTGAAAGAGGACCCTGTGGCTCGACGGCCGGCTTGTCTAGTCGGATCAACAAGCTCCAAGTTCAGTGAGGGGATCTGTCTCAAAAAATAAAGTGGAGAGTGATTTAGGAAGACACCATATGTCAACCTGCCTCTGCATGTTCATGCACACATCTGCAAACACATATACACACACAGTACTAAATGATTTAGGAAGACCCCCTATGTTAACATCTGGCCTCCACATGTTCATGCACACATTTGCAAGCACACACACACAGTACTAAGTGATTTAGGAAGGCCCCATATGTCAACATCTGGCCTCCACATGTTCATGCACACATCTGCAAACACACACAATACTGAGTTGTAAATAAGTACTTGTACACAGGCTGCCTGGCTCAAATGACCCTGATGTCAAAGAAAACTGAACAACCTTATCACTGGCCCAAAGAGAAGAGACTGGGCTGAAACTCCACCAGAAAGGGGATACTTTCCTGACCTTGCGGAAACTAAAACTCATCCTCGGGTCTAAGGAGGAATGCAGTTTCTGTCCTTGGCTGTCTTGGAAAGCTAAAATAGACCAGCACTTTTAGCATTCAGCTGGGGACGCATGCCCATGTTTGAATGAATACGCCTAAAATGCCAAGTGCCGGTTACACAGCCATCATGTAGGACCCACACACCTGGGACCCACAGAAGGGGGTCCCAGGCCAAGGAGCTTGATAAATTATCTTTGCTCCAGTGAGTTCAGTGCTATTATGGGCATGTGACCAGAGGATGTGGGCATGTTAGTGGGCAGATATCAGGAAAGCCCCGCATTATGTCATCTTAGGTTCGTGGACGGTGCAGTCACTCAGGGTCAAAACAAGAACCTGAGTCATGAGGAAAGAGCTAGGAGGAATTCAGAAGTTCCATCAAACAAGGCAGGCTAAGGGAAAAGGGAAGGGCTTTGAAAGGCCTCTCAAGGTGGTTTGCAGGTGGAAAATGACAGTTTTAAATGTCAGGTTCAGTAATTTTTTTTAAACTTTGAGTCTGTTTTATGAGGCAATGGTTGTACGTGGCTTTATGTATGTTATCTCAGATAATATAATGGTTTGTATACATTATCCAATTTAAAGCTTCCATCAACCAAGTGAGCTAGAGGGTCCATTCTTTCTTATTTTAATTCTCCTTCTCCATCTTCTCATTATTATTAAATTGTGTGTGAGTGTGCTATCACACACCTATGGGAACACGTGCAGAGGCCAGAAGTATATATTAGGCATCTTCTTCCTCCAACTTAGTTTGTTGTTATTTTTTTTTCTTGTTTGTTTTCTAGATGGGATCTCTCTGCATAGCCCTGACTAGCCTGGAACTCACTACATAGACCAGGCTGACTTTGAACTCATAGAGAGCCACCTGCCCCTGCCTCCAGAGTACATGGTACCACCATGCCCAGCCACGGCTTTATTTTTTGAAACAGGGAATCTGACTGAACCTGAAGTTTACCATTTGGGCTCGGCTGCTTGATTAGCAAGTCTCACAGGCTGTACTGTCTCTGTTCCCCAAGGCTGGGGTTGCAATCACTGTGGCCATGGCACTTTTTATGTGGGTGTTGGGGATCCGAATTCAAGTTCTCTTGCTTTCACAGGGAGGCTCCTATTCACCGGACCAACTCTTCCCCATAACCTTATTATTTTTTATTTTATTTCCTGTGTGTGTGTTGCGGGGGGAGGGATTTGTGTGCCACTGTGCCAGTACCCATGTGGAGTCAGAGGGCAGCTTTTGAGAGTCAGTTCTCTCCTTCTGCCATGGGAATCTGGGGATCAAACTGAGGCTCCGTGGCACACGAGCAAATGACTTTACCCATTGAGCCATCTTCCCAGTCCTTATTAGTTTGTAGATAAAATCTCAAACAGCCCGGGCTGCTATCAAGACCGCCCTGTAGCAGAGGATGACCTTGAACTGCCACTCCTCCTACCACTGCCCCCCAAGCACTGAGATTTCAGGTACACACCGCCCTACCGGATGTATGCAATACTGCGGATAGAATCTAGGGATTGGTACAGAATAAGCAAACGCTCTACCAACTGAGATACATTCTCCGCACCTTCTTTTTATTTTTAGGTCTCCCTCCACACATACATTTGTGCATCTGTGTGTGGCACATGTATCTTTTTGTGTGGTGTGCGGACGTATATAGAACGCAGTTGACATCGAGTAATGTCCATGATTTCTCTGCACCTTAATATTGATTACTAATTCTACTTTCATATTTTGTGGTCATTTTATAAGAATTCTGTGTGTATACAGTGTATTTGATCATATTCACCCCCAATTCCTTCTTAACCCCCCTCCAAATCTGTGTTCCCCTGCCACCTTCATGTCCGTGCTCGGTTTGCACAGTTCAGCAGCACTTGGGTGCGGGGCCATCCACGGGAGCATGGGCAACCTACTAATGGCCACAGTCCGAAAGGAAAATGACTCTCCCTCCCACGGTTGGCAGCCAACAGTCAACAGCTCCTCAGCTCGGAGAGTCGCACGAGCTCCTCCCCCACCCGTGGTTGGATTTTGACTACTTGATCTTATGCAGATAGCCACAGCTGTAGAGTTCTCAAGAGTGCCACAGCCATATCCCCTCCAGAAGACAGCACTTCAGAGCATGCCTCCCCACTTGACAGCTCGTGTGTTCTTTCTGTCCCCTCTTCTTTGATGTTCCCTGAGCCTTTGGAGGAAGAAAGGTTGACGTAAATATCCTATTTAGGGACAAGGACTCATCATAATTTATTCTTAGCACTTTGACTGATTGCAGGTCTTTGAATTAACTGTGCTACAACAAAAAGAGGCCTCTCTGACATACATTGAGAGTAGCACTAATTTACCTATATACATACAAACACTTAAAAGTTTATAGCTCAGTGATAGGAACATTTAACAGAGCAACAACAGTAGGTTCTCCCACCCTTGGAGATAGCTCAGTGATAGGAACATTTAACAGAGCAACAACAGTAGGTTCTCCCACCCTTGGAGCTATGCCCATCCAGTCATAGGCTTTATTCTAAGTTCAAGGCACACATTTCATCCTGTAGAGCAGGCTTCATATTCAAGCAGAAAGTGGTTGGTTACTCCTATAATAGTAATGTCACTATTGCCTCAATGACAGATCTCACCCAGTATATTAGTATTGTGGTATGTAGGGTCCAGCTCTGGGTAAGATATTGACAGCTCTTCCACCCCCAGCAGACTGCATGACATCTTCTGGCACCATGAAAGCTGGCCAGCAGATAAAATGTTTTCAGGGAAGTTCTGATTGGATTCTTTATGTCCGGGAACCAAAACGTGTCTCTAGCAAGAGTCTTATTATCTGCTAATGTCCACCTTATTTTTTGAGACAGAATCTCTCAACGAACCTTGAACTCATTGACTCAGCTAGCCAATGATCTACAGGGATTCTCCTGTCTCTTCCTTTCAAGTGCCAAAGATGCAAATGTGTATTGCCATGCTTTGCTTTTAAGTGTGTGCTGAGGCTCAAACTCAGGCTCACATACGAAAGCAGCGAGCATTGTAACGACTGCACTATCTCCCCAGCCCCAGGATGTAAGTTTTTAAGGTGTAGACTATAGAGATCCGAGAGGTTCAACCACCATCTGGGGTTTGTCACCTCCTAACTGGCAAAGTCAGAACACAGACCAAAGTAACTTTTGGGAAATTCAGTCTCCAGAAACACATGCTTTTCTAGGAAAGGTATTTAAAGATTGTATCCAGGATCCGAAAGAAGACTGCTGCTTGTCGAAAACAGCAACAGCAACAACCGAAGTCAGGGATAGCTGCAGAACTTACCCAGCATGCAGGAGACCTGAATTAGACGTTCGGGAAAAATAGTAGAAACAACCAAATAACAAATCAAATTTAAAAATCAATAAAAAGCTAGTAGTAGAAAGAAAAACAGAAAAACAGCTTTCCTAAAAATTCAGACCCAGCTAAAGGAATGTCTCCGTGGTTTAGAACCTTCACTGTACTTGCAGAGGAGTTTTGATTCCCAACACCCTGGCAGCTCATAGAAATGCTAGTTCTTAGACCTGTGCTCACAGTCACATGATAAAGATTTCTCCCTGCAGGATCCTCTGCGAAACTGATGCACAGTGAGCTTGGGGCTTCCCCTGCTCAATTCTACCCTTTCTCTGCCCTCTTCCCTCCCTCCACAGAGAAAGTTCCCGGGTGCCTTGAAAATCAGACATGCCGGAAAGACATGCTGTGGATAGTAAAAGATTAATTTTAGATTGAAGCAATCTGTCTGTGTTTTAACGGGCTTTGATTTAATCTACTAATTTCTTTTCTTAAATTAGCTTTTTTCATTCTTTAATTATTTCCTTTACTTTTTGAAATTATAATTTAATTATATTATTTCTTTCTTCCTTTTCATCCCTCCAAGCCTTTCTATAACCCTCTTTGCTCCCTTTTCAGTTCATGGATTCTTTTACACTAATTGTTGTTATATACATATATGTATATGTACAGACATACACATTCTGAATGAAGAACAACAGCCTGCTCACTCTGTATAATGTTACCTGTGTGCATGTTTGTGGGGCTGACCATTTGGTACTGGATAACCAGTTGGTGTGCTCTTCCCTGGGGAGGACCATGTCTCCCACTCAGCATCCCTTAGTTGCCCGTCAATCTTCGTGTAGGGTTGAAGCCCCATGGGCTTTCACCTTCCATGTTAGGCTGTCTATTGTTGCTGTCCTTGTTCAGCTCCTGTTTAAGCAGTCACCATGGTACGAACGAATGGGTGTAGCTTCTGACATTACTAGGAGATACAAATTCACAGCAGTCTCCCTTTATCTTCTGACCCTTTCAATCTTTCTGCCCCACCCCCCCTTCCACAATGTTCCCTGAGCCTTAGGTATAGGAGTGTTTCATAGATGTGTCGATTGAGACTGGGCTCCACAACTCTGCATTTTGGTTGTTTGTGGCTTTTGATAATGGTCTCATTTTATTGCTAAAAGAAGTTTTCTTGGTGAGAGATGAGGATGACACTTATCTGTAGGTATAAGGACAAATGTTTAGATTGTTGTTAGGTATAAACACAGACTGAGCTTTGGTTTCCTGGTCACCCAGACCTGAATAATCACACAGAAACTATATTTGTTGTGGGGCAATGCCTTGTACCCTGTCAATTGTATTTTAATAAAACGCTGATTGGCCAGTAGCCAGGCAGAAAGTATAGGCAGACAACCAGACAGGAAGTAGAGGTGGGTCAATGAGAACAGGAGAATTCTGGGAAGAAGGAAGTCCTAGTCTGCAGTCGTGAAGCAAAATGTGACTGCCTCGCCAAATAAGGTACCAAGCCATGTGGCTAACATAAACATGAACGATGGGCTAATATAAGTTATAAGAGTTATTAAGTCCCAAAGACAGCCAAAATGATGGGGTTCAACATTTCTCAAAGAATGTAAGAGCAGAAATGTTAACCTGTAGTTCTCTTCCAATTGTTGAAGCCTCTTAAAAAAAACTGACTGGTGATATAATGTTAAAAGTTTTAATGTATAAGTTGTAGACCTCTGTGTGATTTCTTTGGGACTTAACAACTGTGGGAACCGGGCAGGACAGAAAACCTTGACAACATATATTAGTTAAGACACTGCTTGGCCTATTAGCTTAGGATTCTTTTTTTAAAAAAATATTTATTTATTATGTATACAATATTCTGTGTGTATGCCTGCAGGCCGGAAGAGGGCACCAGACCTCATTACAGATGGTTGTGAGCCACCATGTGGTTGCTGGGAATTGAACTCAGAACCTTTGGAAGAGCAGGCAATGCTCTTAACCACTGAGCCATCCCCCAACCCCTAGCTTAGGATTCTTATTAACTATCTTTTACATCTTAAATTAACCCATTTCTATTAATCTATGTATCACCACCACGGCGTCTGTCTCCTTGACTTTGCCTTCTCTCTCTCTCTCTCTCTCTCTCTCTATATATATATATACACACACACACACACACACACACACACACACACACACACATATGTTTTTCAACCTGGCTATATTCTGCCCTGTCATAGACTGAAGCAGCTTCTTTTTTAACTAATAGTAATAAAACATAGTCAGTGCGTAGAGAAGACTCCCACATCAGGGATTATGCTGGTTTAGTAAAGTGGTCATCGCAGGTTCTCCTTCAAGATCCATGACTTCACTAGCCCCAGGAGATGGACTAGGTTTCCAGTACTACACATGGTTTCCCTCTCACTGAGCAGGCCTTAAGTCCGTCTAATTCGAGAGCTGTTGGTTACCCACAAGGTCTACACACCACTACCTCACTCTTGGGTTATTCTGCCATTGATAGGACTCAGAGGCATCATAGCCTGTTGGTTGCTTCTCTCATTTGGAAGCTTGCATGGCATTTTCTGGTATCATAAAAGCTGTTCCTCAGGGAAGAGTCTTTAAGTCAGTTCCATCTCAAGGTCCTCTGGATGTCTGAAGGACATGGTGTCATTAGCAACAGGGACTTACCTCCCACCTCTGGGTTCCATCAAGGGCAACAGCAATAGCTTGTAATTTGGGGGGAATCTCTTGAATAACCCCAACTAACACCTCAAAAGAAGGCTTCTTATGCCTGGTATTGGGGTTTCTGTTAGGTGGTCTGTGGTTCTTAGAGGAAACATTGTTAGCCCAGATGAGAAAAGTTCATTTAAACTATATATGTATATTTATATATTGAATTGCGCGTACTACAGGCTTTTAAAAGATAGTTAAGAGTACACTTCCTTATAACATTTCAGACAGCCTGAATGTTATTTTGCCCTCATCCTTCCTTCTGTATTTATCCCATTTCCACCCCTAATTAGAGCCCGCCTTTGTGTCCCATATCCCTCATCAGGTCACTGTACCCTGCTGGTCTTCTCTCTATTGCCCCCCAGTCCCACTGCCCCGGCCGTGGTCCCTTGTTACTCTCCTGGTTTTTCAGTGACTCCAGGATGTGTGTTCACGTCTGAAGATTTGGAACTGGAAGCCTTAGATGAGGAAGAGCATGCACTGCTGTCTTTCTGGGTCTGGGTTACCTCATTCAAGATGCTCTTTTCTTGTTTCATCCATTTACCCACAAAATTCACAACATAATTTTTCTTTATAGCGCAATATAATCTATCAACTTCTTTTGCATGAAGTCTAGGGAAGTTTGTGGCCAGACAAGAAAGCAGTTGCTAGTAACCAGCAGTATCACGTTTCTCCCAGGGCTCAGGTGTGAGGCCAGCACCCAAGGAACAACTGCTGTTTGCCTATTTCACTACCGTTTCAAGGAAACTACCGGAAACAGTGGGCACGACCTGTGAGTAGTCTCATCTTATTCCAACACAGCATTGCTGGCCCACTGAGATCTTTCCAAATGACACAACCGAACGGCCTCTCTTTCTGAGGCAGGGAAGCAGCAGTGCAGCATGGGAAATGGGCAGGGGACACTGCAGAATGATGGGCAGAGTTTTCCTGCAGAGGAAAATCAGCTTGTCCGAAGGAAGAGGGGGAAGAGTTTCAGCACCAAACCATCAGCGTTCGCGTATGTGAAGTAAAGGAAGATGGAGACAAAACCAGGAAAGAGCTAGGGTAAAGCTGGAGTCAAAGACAAACAGAGACAGGCTTTGAAACAGCCACAAGGAGGAAGCTGTTTTTCCCAGCCTCCTTCTGACTTCTGCATGTGCAATGCTTGCAGTGAAAGCAAGGGGAACCCGAGTTAGGGGACAGTCCCGACAGGAGAGTATGTGCGCTGTGCTGACTCCTGGCTGAACTACACTTTACTCTGGATGACAGCGGAGTAGTGTGCTCACACCTTTAGTTAATGAGGCCCGGGGCCTATAGCAGTTTCCTCCCTGCAGAGTTGCAAAACAAGAGGTGTAAGCTGTGAGGTCAGTAGAGTTCATCTGTGGGGGAATTTCTCTGAGATGAAAGGAGACACAGGCCTTAGGATGATCACACTAGAACTTCGCCAATTACACTATTTGTTCAAGGTGGGTAAAGAGTTTCCAGTATGCAGCGTTACCAAGCTATTTGTAAATTTCTAAAGTCTCCCAGAGACGTACTTTGCTTTAACGTTAACGTTCACTACAGCTGAGTTGGCGAGTCCTGCCCCAATTCTTTCAGTGTGGAATGCGTGGAAATTGCAGGGAAAAAAAGTTATTTAATTTAATCTGCATGTCACAAGGGCCTGCAAGCTAGAAGAAGGCCTGGCTCAGAGCCCCTGAAAGCCGTGAAGATAGACTGGGGACACACATGTAGTGACATTTTCTTAGAGTGGTAGTTTCTCACCTCTACCTTATTGCTTGAGTGATTCTAAGACATGTTTTTACACCAACTTAGCTGAACTGTGCAAATGCATGGTCAACTATAACACTTGATGTCTCTGTGAAGGTGTCTAGAAGGAACTAATATTTAAATTGGTGGACTAGAATTAAGCACATACCTGGTCCTCCCTAATAACGGTACCTTGCTCAATGAGCCCAAGGTCCGGGGAGAACTCAGACCCATCTTCCCTGGGGTGGAGCCTGGAAGGCCTCTGGATTTGAACAACAGCATTTACTCTTCCTGAGTCTTCAGCCTGCTAGCATACCCTGAAAACCGTGGACTTGCCAGTCTCCCTAACCATGTGAGCCAGTTCCTTCTCCAACCTGCCTTCCTCTGCACACACCCAGAAGCTCTGCTTCTCTGGAAAAGCCCTGACTACTGCAAATGTCATTGTGAGTTTTTAGAAAGAATGTTTCCTGGATTCTTTAAATGTGCTAAATTGTGGACTCCCTTCATTGGAAAATGTACACAGACAAAAAAAATATTTTATGGACTCACCAAAATTTGGAACATACCCGAAGATCTGCTCCCTAGGATTAAAATCCCCTGAGCCTCTGGTTAGTGAGAAGGATAAGCCCACTTGCTCTCCAAATGGCCTCACCCTGAGAACAACTCCTTGTGGTAGGAGAGGAAGGCCTCTAACTTCACACAGTTGCAGAAGTTCCAGAAAGGCCTCCAACTCACAACAAAACTCCAGAAAGAAATGATTCAAGAGAAGAAGGGCTTGGGTTTCCAGAGGTTGTAGTTTGTGGTTGCTTAGCCCTTTGGCCCTGTACAACTGGGAGGAATTTCACGGCAGGGGCATGGGGTAGAACAGGCTGTTCACATTGTGGTGAGCAGAAAGCCATGTAGCGGAGGGTAGACAATATCCCCGAGGATCCTCATAGACTGCCCTGCTTCCTCTACCTACATTCCATCTCCTAAAGCTCCACCAGCCTTTGTCGGGGACACTTCATATCAAAACCACAACTCTATGCTTCTCCGAGAGGCCAGGAATTCCTACTGTTGGTGTTGGGGCTTCTAAACAGAGTTGTGTTGCCTCCGATGGAATAAGGCGTTGTTCCCACACTTGGAGCAGCCGGGGCCGACTGGCAGCTGGTTAGCATCACAGCACCTGCTTCTTTTCTGCCCTCACAGATGAACAGTGGCAGCAGGTGATGCCTGTCACCTCTGATCAGAGGTCCCTCTGCTGGTGACACTTTTCTATTCTTTCTTCCTTTGCACCCAGTGATAAACTTCAAGTGGTCATAGAGTTGTTACCTGGTAGGAACTCAAAAGCACAAGGGACCAGAGGCCCGCTCTTCCCAAGCCCCGTACTAGACCAGAAGTAACCTTTTTATTTCGTTAAATTACTGAATTCTACAAGTAGCTTGTCAGCATACTCTAATATAGAAATGCTGCCATTAAAGAACAATGGTGCTAGAAACACTATTCAAACATGAGTCTGAAAGCCTAATGTTTGAAGGCCATCATTTTCCACCTTAGCAGGGACTAATGCCAGAGTCTCACCTTGATGAGGACAGAGGGGTCCAAACACAGAGACAGCACTAGAGACTGGACTCCTGTTAGGTGCTACTACCCCACACAAATCCAGGGGGTGCCATCCTAGAGTTCTCTGAAGTTGTGTGGTACATAGCTTACCTGTCTGTGCAAGTAGCTGCTCCTGAGGCAGGACAGTTGCGGGGAGGGGGGGAGAGCATCCATCAGGAAGAACTAGAAAAGGAAGAAAAGAATGACACAGAAGCCCTGTATGTCTGTCTTATGACTTCATCTAGTGCCTTGGCCTTATCTAACAGTTGCCTCTGCCATTAAAACATCCCCTACTGCAGGGAAGCTCTGTAAGTATCAAGGTAGCGACTCAAAACAGCTTCAGGAAGTTTCTGAAACTGACCAGATTCACTAGACCCCTCCCTCCCAAAGTAAGCAATAAAGAGTCTGCTGAGAGTCGCTCTCAGACAAGTCAAATTGCAAAGAAAACACCAGATCATAAAACTCAGCAGAGCCAGACTTAGGTGATATCCATACCTTGGTCTGTTGTGGGTTCCTTATTGTGGGTTCCCTATCTGGGGTGAGTCCACTACATGTGCGTGGCGCCTCCCCAGGAAGAGTGTTGTCACACAACACTTGGTCATTGCCGAGAGACCTGGAGAGTCTGTCTACATGTCAACAAATCAGATTCCAAGGCAAATCCCAGATTTCAGCTGTCTGACTGTGAAAAGAAAGACTACCTTTCCAGACACTGTTCATGTAGGGTCTACCTTCAGTTAGTAGCTTCCCAGAGAAAAGTGGTGCTGAAAGATGACCCACCTGCTAAACCATGAAGTTGGAAGATAGGGATGGTTAATGTGATTTATCACAGGAAAGCTTTCTCTCTGATTCCAGTGTGTGGTTGGCTCCTTCCACAGGCTGCTGTTTCTTTTTTTCTAACTTTACATAATGTAACATTTCTAATACATACAAAATAGAAAATAATGTTTCTGACTGTCATTAACTTTAATATTTACCAACCATGGAAACCGGGCTTCTCCCGTTCCTCCCAGTCCTTACCCCTCGTTCCCCTGTTGTAACATGAAGGCCAGCTTGTTGGGGTTTCTGTCCTGTCTAGTACCCCACAACCAGCAAGTCCCAAAGAAAATCACAGAGTCTACATTAGGTTATAAACTGATTGGCCCATTAGGTCAGGCTACTTATTAGCTCTTATAACTTATGTTACCCCATTATCCTTATCTACGTTAGCCACATGGTTCAGTACCTCTCTCAGTGTGGCAGCTCACATATTGCCTCATCGGTAGTCTGGGCAGGAATGGTGGAGGAGGCTTCCTCCTCCCTAGCCTTATTCTATTCTCGTTGCCCTGCCTCTACTTCCTGTCTGGTTGACCCGCCTATACTTCCTGCCTGGCCAATCAGCATTTTATTAAAATACATGATTGACAGAATACAGACAATTCTCCAGCACCACTCTGTTGGCTCAGTTGGACTATTTGGAGATGGACACCCTACATTGTTTCATTTCTTTCACACATATTGTAAAATTTGTCTAAAACAAGGACTCCATCAGAAATATAACCACAATATCATTACCATGCCTAAAACTTCCTTAAGACTACAAACTCACTCCCATCAAGGCACAAAATGTCCCCAGTTCTTTTCTGTGCATGCATGCATGTGTGCATGTGTGCCTGCCTGTTGGGACATCAATGCCAAGTGTCTCCATCACTTGCTATATACCTTAGTGTGGTAGTTTAAATGTAATTGGCCCCCATATGCTCACAGGGAGTGACACTATTAGGAGGTGTGGCTTTGTTGGAAGAAGCACGTCATTGTGAGGGCAGGCTTTGAGTTCTCCTATGCTCAAGCTATGCCCAGTGTCACAGTTGGCTTCCTGTTGTTTTCTCATAAAGATGTAGCCGGCATTATGTCTGCCTGCACGCCACTAGGCTCCCCGCCATGATGATATTGGAGTAAGCCTCCAATAGTGTAAGCAAACCATCACAGTGAAATGTTTTGCTTTGTAAGAGTTGCCATGGTCATGGTGTCTCTTCACGGCCATAGAACCTTAACTAAGACATTTATTTTTGAGACAGGGTCTTTCACTGAGCCTGGAGCTTGATGATTGGTATGAGCAGTAGCCAACCACCACACCCTCAGGCTGTCTCCTCCTTCCCAGTGCTGGACTTCCAACTGCACACGGCTGCACTCTACTCTTTCTGTGGGTGCTGGTGATAGAATCCAGGCCTCTGTGTGTGTAAGCCATGCTTTTGACTGTCCCATCTTCCTTGTCCTGTACATGTTTTTACTTTGCTTATATTAATATCCACACATGAGCCACACACTGCAGGTGGCTAATCATGCCCCCCTGGGTCTCCCTTCATCACACGCTTCCCTGCCTTCTTTTCTTTCCCTTTCCAATTTATTTGTTGGAGAAACTGGGTCATTTGTCCTGTTGAGCTTCCACATTCTAGATTCGGCTGATTGCACCCCTCTGGTGTCCTTCAACACATTTCCTTAAGCCCTGGATTGCCTGAAATGTCCAATTGGTCTAGGGCCTTGATGTGTTAGGTTTGATTTTCCTGGTAGTACTTCTCGGGTGGGAGTGGGCTGACCTTCAGGTGCAGCCCCTCAGAGACACATGCTATTTGTCTGTCTTGGCTTTGCAATGTTAAGGTTGGTCAGTGGGTTCAGGTCTTGCCAGCCTGGTCCAGCCAGCACAGAGCCACCACCAGCCTGTAGTGATTTTGCCTGCTATTGACAGCTCTCCTATCCACTGAGATGGCAATGACAGAATCATGGCCTCCTGGTCCCCCCTCCCATTCCGCCTTCATCTGCTAGCTGAACTGTTTCTAAAAGGAGGCCTTTCCCTCAACAACAGTTTAGCTACCCCAAAATACTGCTCATATAGAAAAGACAAATGCTTGTTTCTTTCCCTTTTTAAGCTAGTTTTCAGAGAAATGAGTTGGTTCCCTAGCAACCTGTAAAGGTGACCTATGAGATAGATGGTTTTTCCCCCGATATAATTATAAACTCATGGATTTTTAACATATTTGATTTATTTCAATCCATTGCAGATGCTCAAATTATCCCATCTTTGAACAGAGGGAGTCTCTTTCCATTGGCTCCTAACTTAGGGCTTTTGGATATGGTCCAGGGCTGTGAAGCATCCTTGCTTTCCAGTAGGACAAAAGTGTCCATCTCTTGCCACAGCACCAGAATCACTGATGACCCGCGGGAGCCCTGTTTCCCTTGAGTGATGAATGACACTTTGAGCACAGGCAGGTGCTGAGGTGGCTGTTGCTCCTGTGAGGGTTTGGTTTCTCTGGTCTCAGCTGCTCCTCCTCTATTGTGCCATGGGTGCTGGCCCTGCTCGTTCTGCCACTATAAGGAACAGAGAAAGCAACGCTTGCATTGATTTCCTCTGTCACTAGACACAGCTGACTCACTTTCTTACAGGCTTCGGGTCTTTGTCTGAATACCAGGTGTCTAGCAAGGCACCCTAGCCAATGATGTCCTCAGATATCCTCTGTCCACTTCCTCTACCTAGTTTTCTCTGTGGAAGCTATCCTTCATGGTGGTCTACCCACTGTTTTCAAACTGACTGGATTTGGAGTCACTGCAGAACCACACCTCCGGGCATGTCTGTGAGAGTGTCTTCCAGAAAATTTTATCTAGGCGTAGAAAACCCACCTTAAATATAGATGGGCACCACTATGTAGGCTGGGGTCCTGAAATAAATAAAAATGAGACTATGAGTCAAGCGACGACACTCTGCTCAATTTCTCAGCTTAATGACACTGAAAGCAGCATGACCTCAGGTTCTCCCGCCATGCCTTCCCTGCAATGATGGACGGATCCCTTCTTCAGCCACGAGCCAGAGCAAACCCTCGTCTCTTACACGTACACAGAAAACTGCCCGGAGTACACTCTGATCCTGTGCTGCTCACCTGTTGCTTGCCGATGTTTCTTTGTGTTTGCTTACCTCAGTGGAGCGCCATCCTAGGAGGGCAGAGCATTTTGTCAATTTTCTTCAGACACAACGTTTGTGCCATCAACAGAATACAGCATAGGATGTACAGAGAACAAGTAGGCTGACTGTGATGACCTAAGCCCACTGGTCTTTCAATGCCCTTGGCCAATAGCCATAGCCTACACAGTCCTGTAAAAGGGACTGAATGTAAATACTCACAGGTCAAGGAGGGAGGATTCTGGGAGATAGCTCAGTGTGGCCAAGTATGAGCCATGCCAACATGAGAATTTGAGTGTGGATCTCCAGCAGTAATAAAAGGCCACCCAAGGCCACATTCATCTTTAACCCTGGAGCTGGAATGGGCTGGGAGGATAGGAGGGTCTCCGAGTCTTGCAGGTCAGCCAGACTAGCTGAATTAGTGAGCTCCAAGTTCAGTGAGAAACCCTGCCTCAAAACCTAAGGTAGAGAGTAAATACACACGCAAGCACCCCCCAACTAGGTTAAGGAGGTGTGCCAGCTGAGGAAACTGAGGAAAGGACCAACAGGAACACTCACCACACCTGCCTCACCTCCTGTTGACTGGACCACACACAGACCCCTATTATTATCAAAACAAACTCCCATCTTCCTGTCAGTTTATTTTAAAGCAAACTGCAAACAATATAACAAAGATCCAGAACAAGGTTTTTTCTGTGGTGATTTTGCTGGCTGTGGGTTGGGGCAGGCGATCATTCTGACTTGGGCTGGGGTAAACAGTCTCTCAGATCTGCAGGGAATACTCATGCCATGGCAGAGATTCCTATCCTTGGGAGTAAGAGGCATGCCCTTCAGTCTGGGGAGCCAGCTCCCCCATGTGTCCAACCTTGGAGCTGAAGACAAGGTGATACAGAACAGGCTGTATTAGAGTAAGACTGTTTGGGCTGGGGCTGTGCCCTTAGCGACCCCTGGCCCCTCATAGCAGGGCCTGTCTCTCCCCCACATTTTGTCCCTCTTCCCCTCTGGTAGTGGGCACCCTTCCTTCCTTAAGCCCCATACCTCACATTCATGTTAGATCCTGTTGTCCCCAACCCTTGCTTGCCCCGGCCTCTCCACAACAGAACCAAAGGTTCATAGCTTAAATGAAATGTAGAATGCCAAACAGATATCACCTGGATATGGGCAAATTCAGGCAAACTGCTCTTGCGGTCTGTTCCCATCTTCTTGGGCATAAAGGCCACAAAACTTTCAGAACCCAAACAAAGGGTTGGGAAGTGGGCAACCCTGACCCTTTGCCTAGCGTATGGACCCTTGATCCACAGCAAATTCTAGACAGCATGCTTTTTTTCTAGAGCTAGTTCCTCGAGCCTTTGAGCATCAGATAATCCAACAGCTGCTACACTACACAGCTTCTTTTATTATATTGGTTGTTTGTTTGTTTAGTTGGTTGGTTGGTTGGTTGAGATGGTGTCTCATGTAACCTGGGCTGGTTTCAAACTCTACACAGCCAAGGATGACGTAGAATTCCTGAGCCTCTTGCATCCATGTGGGGGTTCCAGGTGTTCATTACCACACCCAGCTGACTATATGGCTTGTCACTGTGGGCTTTTACCTTTTGAATTGAATCCATCCAGTTAGTGCAAGACAGTTGGATGTGTTTTGTGCAGTCATGGTTGGGAAGGGTCTCTGGCTATTACAAAAACCCTGAACAAAAGGGGCCCTTCTTGCAGATAGAGTAGAAAGTAAAGTGTTTGTTACGCTGCCACAAGAAAGAAGCACAGAACCTTCCTGATCTGTAACAGATGGCATGAACGTACAAGGAAGGTTGACATTTCACTATGTGACTTTCTGTTGTTTTAACATCATCAGTGTACAGGTGGCCGCTGGTTTTCATTGTCAGCTTGACTGGTGTAGCGTACACCTCTTGAGTGTGTGAGAGAGAGGGCGTCTCCAGAGACAGTCAGGTCTGGAGTGAGTGTGTGTGAGAGAGGGCGTCTCCAGAGATGGTCAGGTTTTGAGTGTGTGTGTGAGAGAGGGCATCTCCAGAGACAGTCAAGTCTGAGACGAGTGTGTATGTGAGAGAGGTCATCTTCAGAGACAGTCAGGTCTTGAGTGAGTGTGTGTGTGTGAGAGAGAGAGAGAGCGTCTCCAGAGATGATCAGCTCTTGAATACTCTAATGTAATCAATGGGCTAAATCCCTCGATGGATTCATAATCTCATGCTATTATTGAGAAATGGTAGAAAAGAGGAGGTGGAGCCCAGCTGAAGGAAATAGGACACTGGGGTCTTGTCCTTGGGAGTTCTATCTCACTCTTTTTGCATCCCTCTTTCTTTGCTTCCTGACCACCATTACAGGAACTGTCACTCAGTGTGATGATCTGAAGTCACAAGCCAACAGACAGTCCTTCCTTCAGTTGTTTTGGTTACATAACAAAACACTAACTCACGACGATAAATAAATTATCTATTTGAAACCAGAAAGGACACACTTAGTGAAAAAGCAATGCCGACGGGTTGGTTAACTTCACTTTGTAGGGAGGAGCTATGGATGGATTAAAGGTGAGCTCTTCTGGAGACTCGTCTGGTTTCCAGGAGACATCAGCAGAGATGGTTGTGTCAAGAGACTGTGCCTTGCTTAAGCTGATAGTGAGAACATTGCACTTGAGCATCAGCATCATCTGAGGAGGTGAAAATGGGCTTGCTGAGGAAGCCTGAGGAAGTTGACCTTGATTCTAGAAGAGAGTAAAGGCATCCCCTCTAGCCTTGAGTCAAACCCCTATACTGTAGTGCCTGAGCCACTACAGGTCGGTATGTGAGCCGGGAACTAGGCTGGATATTTAAAAACACATGCACATAGACAGAGACATGGGGACATGGGTCATCCTTGATACAAGAATGCCATGTTTATTGTGCTCCAGGGAAGCTTATATAGGGATCCTTAACTGATAGCCACACCCCAGCTCTTGGGATCTTTCAGCTGCAGGCCTCACCAGAACCCACTCCCCTGCCATCAGGGTCTCATGCTCAGAGCAGCGGCAGGCACAGGTAAACAAGTTGTTTTGCTCAGTTTACTCCAGCAGGCAAAGGGTCTGAGGCAGGCAAAGAAAGTCAAGGGGCCGGGGGTCTGCAGCCCCCAACACTACTCAATATCAAGAGTGGATGGAGAGACCTGCGAAGACTTTGAGCCCAGTTGGGATTGGATGGAAAGGATGCTGGGTTCTCACACCTTACCTCTGGAGTATACCTCCTGAGTCAGGGAGAAGAGAGGAGTACAGAATTGTTGCAGAATATTATTTTAAGGTGTGTTTTTTATGCTGTGGAACATTTGTTTTAATGATGCAAAGATGTGTTGCATTTGTTTATGTTACTTTTGTTTAACTCTGTGAAGCTGTGATTCCTTGCCTGCCCAAAACACCTGATGGTCCTAATAAAGAGCTGAATGGCCAATAGCGAGGCAGGAGGAAGGATAGGCAGGGCTGGCGGACATAGAGAATAAATAGAAGGAGAAATGTGGAAGAGAGAGAGGAGCAAGATAGAACAAGGAGAGGAGGACATCAGGGGCCAGCCACCCAACCACCCAGCCACCCAGGCAGCCAAGGAGTGAGAGTAAAATTAAGATATATAGAAGAAAGAAAAGGAAAAAGTCCAGAGGCACACGGTAGACAGGGTAATTTAAGATAAGAAAAGCTGGCTAGCAACAAGCTAAGCTAAGGCTAGGCATTTATAAGTAAGAATTAAGCCTCCATGTGTGATTTATTTGGGAGCTGTGTGGCAAGCCCCCCCCCCAACAAGAGCAAAAGAACAAAGTGTAGTACAGAATAAAAACCCAGAGACAGATATTAGGTTCAACCTGAAGGCCAGGAAAGCAAAGCAGCCTGTCACTGGCTCAGAGGTAAGAGCTGAATGCAGTTCCTGGTCACACACCTCTGACCTGGTTGCAAGCTTTGGGCTTGGCTTTTATGACCTGACCTGAGAGTGGGTAGAGCCACCCTATAGAGCCATGAGGAGAATCCAGGTATAGCTTAACAGTCTAAAGTTTGCTCATAAAGTCAAAAAAGACTGGAGAGATGCAGCAAAAGAGGTCCAGTTGGGGAAAAAAAAGCGTGTAAGCAGGTTCCAGTGTGTTTTACAATGTGTGTAGGCTTAAGGAAGAAAGAATGTGGGTATAGACAGTCATAAAAATAAATAGCTTAAAAATAATAAAGTCTTTAAAGAGAGAAGTAAAATAATGAAAAAGCATACGTCATGCTGAGATGGGAAATACACAGGGAGTCTGGGTCCTGTATAATATTGTGTTGATTTTGAATTTTTTGATTGCTTAAAAGCAAAGGAGAGCTGCTAAGAGACATGAATTTAAAAGAATTGTTGAAATTAGCCAGATTATATACTTTAAAGAATGCCTTAACTTTAAAAAGTCAAAATATGTATTAGTCGAATGGAAATCAAAACTTCTTTCAATAAGTAGTTTTGTTTTTGTTTCCACAGGAAACAAGAGGACGTGAATTCAGTCCAGATTGGCATGGATCTGGTTTGTCAAGGGAGACCACCTGGAACTTGACAGGTGATATCTATCAACAAAGGTTACTACAGGTCTTCCCAGGATCTGGTCATTATCTCAAATTTTCTCAAGGACCCTAAAAATGCTTTTACCCTAAAATTTTTACTCTAAAATTTTACTTTTAGAATTTTTTACTCTAAATTTTTTAAAATTTTTAATTAATTGATTAATTTTTAATTAATTTTTAAAAATTTTTACTCTAAAATGCTTCAACAGGAACCTTTTTAGAGAATACAACATTCTTCATTCCCAAGAACTGGGTTGTAGGAGGCTTTTGGTTATTTGGCAGGTTATGAATCTTTGTTATATTTAGGGTAATATAGGAGTATAGGATAAAAACAACTATTAATCTCAAAGGTTTTATATATTGATACTGATTTAAAGTCATTTTTGCAACAATACACTGTATGTTTCTACTCTTGTTTAAAGGACTTTTTGTATATTGATACCAGTTTACAGTTATTTTTGTTACAACATTATATATATATATATATATATATATATATATATGTTTCTACTCTTGTTTAAGGTATTATACCTATGCAGTTCACTTAAAAATGTGAAGTAAAATTTGTAGGCAGAAGTTTCCTGTCTCAGAGCTGCTCGGTCCCAAATATCCAGATGTCACCTCATAAATTAGCACACAGAGGCTTCATATTACTTATAAATGCTTGACCAATAGCTAAGGCTTATTATTAGCTAGCTCTTACATTTCAAGTTAGCCCATTCTCCTTATTTATGATCTGTCACATGGTAGTACCTTTTCTCTGTATGGCAAGCCCATCTTGTTCTCTCTATGTCTGGCTGGTGTCTCCTCACTCCACCCTGCTCCTTCCGTTATTCTTAGTTTGATCATCCCACCTACACTTCCTGCCTGGCTACTGGCCAATTAGCATTTAGAAGTAATAAATCTCCAGGAAAGCTTTATTTGTTAGAACACAAACAAAATATCACAATAAAAATTATAATTTTTGAAAGCTATTATTATGAATTATTTGGATAATCAAGAAGCACAGGTAAGTTGTTAGTCATCTATAACAATCAAGTTTGTAGACATGTTAGGTATGTTTTAAGATCATATAAAGATATATTTTAGATCGATAAATGGTTTTCAAACACTTCAAACATCTACAGAATATAGCATTGAAAATGTTTTGTTAACATAAGATTTTCCATGACAATGAGATACATCTGCTCTTGGTAACACCAATTTACTTCATAAAAGGATGTTGGCCATTGAAGAAAGTCCATAGGAGTTTGCTTTCACTGTGGCAAGGTTAGTCATTTGGGCAAGAAACTGCTTTTGCCTTGACTGCTTGATAGTATGCTGTATAAACTGGACACTCAGGACCCACAAGAAATTGACTGCTGAACTTGCCAAAACAAGGTGGAACGGTCCTTCAAGGTTCCTGCTTCATGGAGGAGTCCGACAGACATTCTGCAGGACAAAAAGGGAAGGGGTTGATGAACATTGCCAATACAAGTTAGGAGAGTCCTTCATCTTTCTTGCTTCACTGAAAAGTCTGCCAGATACTCTAGGCCTGGAGGCTGAAGATGGGAGGCCCAATGTTGCAGAGAAACTCTGGGTTACTGTTCAGGCAGCCAGATGTCTCTGTCATTTCTAGAGTCTTGGAAGCTGCTTACTGTTTACTTAGGTAATATTAATTCCTTCAAGGGTCTTGAATGGAGTTGAAGACTAGATAGTTATATTTGTAGTTTTTAAAATTATGATAGAAAGTAAATTAGGTATAAAACTTTGAATTCACTAAGATAGGATACATAATGTATTATTTTCTATGAATGTGCTAACTACAAATGACAGAATATTGTAAATGTAATTCTTACTTGATAACTGTTTTTGTTGTATACAGCTTTACTATGTTAAAGTTAAAACCTTTCTTTTTATTTAGACAAAAAGGGGTAAATGTGGTAGAATATTATTTTAAGGTGTGTTATTTGTTCAAGCCATGGAACATTTGTTTTAAAGATACAAAGATGTGTAGTATTTGTTTAATTCTGTGAAGGTGTGGTTCCTTGCTTGTCTAAAACACCAGCTGGTCTAATAAAGAGCTGAATGGCCAATAACGAGTCAGGAGAAAGCTTAGGCAGGGCTGGCAGGCAGAGAGAATAAATAAAAGGAGAAATGTGGAAGAGAGAGACGTGCAAGATAGAACTAGGAGAGGAGGACCTGAGGGGCCAGCCACCCAACCACCCAGCCACTCAGCCAGCCACGGAGTAAGAATGAAAGTAAGATATACAGAAGTTAAGAAAAGGAAAAATATAGATGGGTTATTTTAAGTTTAGAAAAGCCAGCTCAAAACAAGCCAAGCTAAGGCTGGGTGTAAATAAATAAGAAGAAACCAACACATGTGATCTACTTGAGTACTGGTTGGTGGGCTCCCCCAATAAAGAGTAAAAAACCAACAACACAGAACCAGGCTCATTCTTACGTGAATACATTCTCAAGTATAACCCCAAACTTGGGTTTGGTTCTGGTAAGGCCTATTCCAGGAAGCAGCCTCCCTCTACACGTCAAGGTTGGTCAGTCTAGAACTACTTTACCCACATTGGAATGACACCCGACATTGACCTTCATAAGCAAATGGAGAAAGAGAGATAGTGGTGAGAGCCTGGAAGATGCCTTGAGCATCTGGATTTGCCCATTGTCTCATCATCATGAGGGAGATTGTCTCATCTCCCTGGAGGCTGCTCTTCCTTTAGTTAGTCCTTGGTAGGCTTCCCCTGTCAGCAGACGGCTGCATTGCAGAATGGGAAAGCCTGAATGCAGAATGGGAATATGCTCCCCAATGCCATGCATCTAATGGGATTATTTTGGGTCAATCGCATTATTGTCCTAAACAGTGTAAAAGAAGGGCTGTAGTGACTACTGTGTTCAAGTTAATGAACACTTTTTGCATGCCTATCTTGAGCAGAGGGTTTTTCTGACAATTAGTCTTCAACTTCAACCTGACTGGATCTAGAATCCCCTGGAAGACACCCCTCTAGCTTTGCTTGTGGGCATTTCTAGAGGAATTTAACTAGAGAAGATCCACTCTGAATGCAGACAACATCCCCAGCTCTGAGACTGAATAAGAGGAAAGGGAGAAAGGCAGCCGAGCACCAGCGTACATTCGGCCCTCTCTGCTTTCATTCTGGGGAATAGGAGACCCTTTTTCACACAAACAGGCAAGTGTGGAGAAAGTGAGATGCACCAGATAAAGGCGCTTACCATTGAACATGACGACCTGAGTTCAACCCCTAGGATCCATATGGTGGAAGGAGAAAATGAACTCCCACGAGTTCTCCTTTGACCTCAACTGTGCCCTTTACAATTTGGCCCTGGGAACCTGACACATAGATAGGTACAAAAGAGCTGTGGTCAGGTGGGCTGCGGTGTACTCTCAGGGAATGGCACCAACTATACAACTACCTGGAGCCTCAGTGAATTTACTGTGCGTACAGACAGGAAGTTGTTAACCGTCTCCGTAGGAGGTCTCTGTAGGCTAGCAGTCTCGAGCTGGAGGTAGCTGTGGAGTAGTGTTTGCACCTGTGGTCATCATTCCAAAACACTCCTGCTTGGACTCTATGTCAGCATTCACTCTCGGACCAGAGGAAGACTCTACCCTCCCTCCAAGCCTCGCCCCTCCGGGATTAGAGGAGGCTTTACCACTTTCATGGTTAAAAACCTTTCTTCCTCGACATGGCTGTGCCTACATCAAACAACATACATTTCACTCAAGACTTCATTTACACCTTCCCCACACACTCAGCGCTTCCTCGGCTCTCCACAGACCTTCACACAGGTACTGGGAAATTAATAAACAAATATAGTAAAAAACAAACAAAAAACCAAACAAGTAAACAAACAAAAAGCTTTGTAAAGAATATAAACAGGAAACTTTCGTATTCAGAGTTTCCTTGCAGTTTTATGTCCTAAAAATCGGAGCTGATGTGTTACTAACAGTGTCAACTCTAATGGAAAAAGTAAAATGGCGCTGTTCTCTGAGTGGCGGCAGTGGGCAGCAGGCACGAGACCACAGTGGGCCACAAGAGCAGCCAGTCCTAGGCAGGGAACCCCAGTGGCCTGCAGACCATGAGGGCCAGTAGGTCCTAGGTAGGGTGCCCATGGTGGGTGAGAGACCGAGATGGATAGCATGCCATGCAGAGTGAGGTTGGATATTTATTTAGTGGGTTATGGAGGGGAAAGGGAAAGGGGAGAAGGGAGAAGGAAGAAGAAGAGAGAGAGGCAGAGAGAGAGAAATAGAGGGGGGAGGGGAGAAGTGGGGTAAAGGGAATGAGGTAGAAGCAGCTTCTTTGGGGAGAGAAGACCAGCTTGCCCTGGAGGAGGGAAGGGAGTGGGCGGGGCTTGTCTTTTAAATTTGCTTTGGTTTACATCAACAAATCCAGAAGTTACAATTACTCAGAAAATAAAGTTGGCCCAATATTTACTTACACATATCTTTTTTGTTTGTTTTATTTTATTGAGACAATATCTTACTTTCTAGAAAAGGCTGACTTTGAACTTGTGATCCTCCTGCCTGAGCGTTCTGTCTGCTGCAGAAGCATTTCTGATGATGGCTACAGCTCTGATCTATGAGTACAGCAGCATATCATTAGGAGTCATTTTATTGATGATTTTCTTTGTTTAAACTCAGTAGTATTTGGTTTTACCCTAGCTTTCTTGACTCTGTTTCTTGGTCAGTCAAGCAGTATTGGGTCTGGGTTCCATTTTATGGATTAGGCCTTAAATCAACATTGCTTGGCTACTCCCATAAGTTTTTTTTCCTTTTTCCTTTTATTTTTTTATGTGCATTGGTGTTTTGCCTGCATGTCTGTGTGAGGGTGTAGGATCCATTAGAACTGAAGTTATTGACAATTGTGATCCACCATGTGGGTGCTGGTAATTGAACTTCGGTTTTTGAGTAGCCAGAGCTCCTAACTTCTGAGCCATCTCTCCAGTTTAGGAGGGCCAGGCAGATATCATGACAGGCCTCGAATAACTCAGTTAAGAGGCAGACCTCAGTTCACAAACAAAGGTCAATCAATCACCAATGCCCCTGACACTGGATGAGGCACTACACCTGGGACATGTCCAGGCTTGCTTAAAAATGGACAAGCTATAGCCTTAACCCACCCCTTGTTAGCCCTAACCAATTAGAAATGTACAAATATGATTGCCACTTGTGTAAGTCAATCCTAAGGAGAATGGTCACATTGCTTTTAGAATTCCTGTAACTATACTTAAAAGGAAATTACACGAACTTCTCGGGATCATTGCCATTTTGTAAAGGTTTACGACCACACATGCGTGTGGTACAAGAAACGCTCTTGCTGATTGCCTCGTGACTAGTGATCTTTCGGGGACTTCTTGAGGATCCTAACAGCTCTTCCACAAGCTTTTGTGCCATCATTGCCCAAACATTTTGCAGGCAGAACAGATTTTGGCAAAGGTTTTGTAGCTGCTTTGTTGTTTACATTTCTATTTCAGTAGCCTGCAGAATAGCTTCCAACATCAAAGACACTGGAATGTAGGGGTGAAGGCCCCAGGTAGGCACCAGCTCAACTTTTCCAAGTGCAATGAATTATGTGGGTGTTGTCCTTGGCGATGGGGCCCTGCTGTCAGTATGCAGAGAACAAGCCATTGTCTTAGCAGCAGCCTGGGTTGGTTGGGGATTTCAATGGGATCCCCTTGACCAAAAACTTAGTTGAATGCAACCCAGTCTCGGTACTGGAAACCTTGTTTGATAACAAGAGATGGCCAGTTGATGCTGTATCCCCTATTATCAGGAGACCTCATTTGAATCACTCTCATTTATTTAGGAAGTTTCCACTGCACTAGGTTTCCATACCATCCCTCAAACGCCCCTCAATTCCAGCTGTCTCTCGCTAATTCCCTCTCTGAAGCCTCTCTCTCTCTCTCTCTCTCTCTCTCTCTCTCTCTCTCTCTCTCTCTCTCTCACACACACACACACACACACACACACACACTCACCCTGATCCTCCTGTTCCCATCTCCACCCACACCTAGTCCACCTATAAATTCTATTCTATTTTCCTCTCCCAGGGAAATCCATGTGGGGGTTTAAAGGGAGCTCTAGTTCCTTCCTCTATACCTGAGTCTACAGATTGTAGTTTGGTTATTATTCATTTAATGACTAATATCCACATATAAGTGAATACTTATCATATTTATCTTTTTAGGTCTGGGTTACCTCCCTAAGGATGTTTTTCCTAGTTCCATTTATTTTCTTGCATATTTCATGATATCATGTTTCTTATGATCTGAGTAACACTCCATTGTGTAAATGTACCACATTTTCTTTATTCATTCTTCTGTTGAGGGAAGGCTATGTTGTTTCCAATTTCTCACTATTATGAAGAGAGCAACAACGAACACTGTTGATTCAGTGTCCTTGTAGTAGGATGAAGCATCCTTTGAGTATATGCCCAAGAGTGGTAGAGCTGGATCTTGAGGTAGATTCATCCCAACATTTCGGAGAAACCACTATATTGATATCCATAGTGATATCCAAGTTTGCACTCCCACCAGCAATGAATAAGTGTTCCCTTTACCATGCATCCTTACCAGCCTGAGCTGTCACTTGTGTTATTGACTGCTTGTATTTCCCTAGAAGTTATAGGTCTGTTTGAATTGCTTATCTGCTCTTTATTTAACTTTGGTAAGTGCTACCTGTCAAGAAAATTATCCATTTCTTCTAGATTTTCCAGTTTAGGGGAGTATAGTTTTTTTTAAAGTATGTCCTTATGATTCTCTGAATTTCCTCGGTGTCTATTGCAATGCACAGGACAACTTTCAAGAGTTGGCTCTTTCCTTCTACCATGTGAATTCTAAGGTCAGCAGGTTTGGCCGCTGAAAAGTTTTTGCACCCCAATAAACCTCTCTGCAGATGCAATAATCCAAATCAGACCAAATCAAACCAAATTTGAGAAAGGGTGCAGGCTCAAGTCTGGCTACTTACTGCAGACATGGGGCTACGTGGAGGAGGGAAGAGTTGGGAGTTGGGTTCACTCTCAGCTGGAGGTGTGGCTGAAGAGGCATCTGATTACTGCAATCCTGGAGACCTCAGGCATCTGTTTCTTGAGGGAGATGAGAGGGCACATTGCTAAGGGAGAAAATGTATGGTTATTATTGGCCCTATGAACAGGACTAGCCATAGGAAGGGTCATTAACTGCCAGAAAGAATGGGACAGAGAAGTGTCCTGGTTGTACAGGAGAGGCAAGGGTGAATGGGTGAGACACGAGAGCAGATATGCCCTTTAAAACCAGATTTTTGTTGTTGGGTCAGTGTCCATTTGAGCCAGGAGAGGTGGTACCAATGGTGAAGTTCCAGGAGCTAGTGTTGATGTTAGCGTTATCTGGAAGGCCCTACGTAAGCTGATCTTGGCCCAGACAGCAGGAATGACCTGTAAAATATGCTTGAAAATGGGTGGGGTTAAAATAGGCTCTGGAGACTGTTTTTTACCAGACCAGATTTCTTGATACAGCAGCAGACCTTTTCCCAGGAACTTGCAGGTATCTGTAGGACAACAGGAACAGATTTGCATCTTGGTGTCATAGAAAAAGGCCATGGCTTTAGGTTAAAAGGCATGAACATTTTAGGAGACAATCAGAGAGAATTGGAAACTCTGGACCTCTGAAGATACATCTGAAACCTGTTAATTCTGGACTATGAAGCCTATGAAAGAGGCACACATGTCTGTATTTTTAGCAGGAAACTTAGCAAATTAAGGAATGAACTATCAGTATCTTAAGTCATCAAATGCCATCAGGCAGATTTGAGAGGAATAAATAAATGAGCAGAAGTGAGACAGTTTTTTTCAGCTAGAGATCCCAAGTCTCTCTGTGGTCTTGGATGAATACCAGTCTTAGAAGCAGGACTTGCATTTAGCTGGCTGCTGAGCCCAGGAGGCCTGGCAGATTTTTCTGTGGGGGTACAGTTCAGTCTACCTGTCTGGGCAGGATGAGACGATCAATTCCCCAGTGTTGTTTCCAGGAAGTTGATGAGGTGGAAGGTAGTTTTTTTGCAGTGTGAGTGGCTTTGGCATATCCAAAGGCAAGCTCCTAGGCAGAAGGTCTTTTGCAATCATGTTTCTCCTTGGAGGAGCTCTAGGATGCTGCAGGAGTTATATGAAGCTATTTTGTCTCTGTCATAAAAAGCTCTTTTGTTAAATGCCATATTCTCAGATCTGTAAAGGTACAGCTGAGGTGAACCCACGGGCTTTTATGTTGACACTCAACATTAATGGTCTTAATAGAAAACTCCTTTTCTACTCTAAAAGATATTACATCTAATCTCCCAGATGTTTATGTTTCTAGACTGTGCTTGTTTGGAAGTCAGGGCAGTTTTGACATGCACTGGTTCCGTCTTCTGTAGACTAGTTCTCTACAGGGGTTCATTTGAAAATGTTCTCATGGTTAGGCAGCTCTTGTGGGTTCGGGGAGAGAAGGCCACAGACACAAATGCCATTTCTGTCACAGTCTGTCAAATGTGTGTGCAAAGATGTGACTCACGACTGTTGACACCAACCTTGGTGGTGTGTAAGGTAGTACCCGTCAGGTTTCTACCCCTTTCCACACTCTTGGAAAGAATAAGTCACCACACCATCTACACTTCCCACATCCACAGATATGTGAGTTATTCCACATCTGCAGGGCAAAATCTACATAATTGTCTGGAATTCTACACAAAAGTTTTGTTTCTTCTCTGTTTTATCCAATGAAATAGCATAAAGACAGTGTTCAGCTCTCTACCGGACAGTCAGTGTCTTTGGTGACCCTCCATGACCAGAGCTAGCCCTATGGTTATTGGACAGAGGTCTTAGGCACAACAAGGTGACAGCCAGGCACATTTCAGTGAAGGGAGTCCATCATAAAAAGGGCATTTTCTTTTTCTTTTTTGGGGGGAGGGGTTTTTGAGACAGGGTTTCTCTGTAGCTTTGGAGCCTGTCCTGGAACTAGCTCTTGTAGACTAGGCTGGCCTTGAACTCACAGAGATCCACCTGCCGCTGCCTCCTGAGTGCTGGTATTAAAGGCGTGTGCCACCACAGTCCACCAAAAATGGTATTTTTCAAAGTAAATTTCTAGGCTGGAAACTAATAAGGAAAGCAATCAGGTAGTGTTCCCCTGCTAGAGACTGGTCCCATACATAGTTAAGATGGATCCTCCCACATAGTCCAGATAACCCCTCACAGGCTTCTCCCAGGGCTTTTCTTCTAAGTGGTTCTGTCAAGTTGACAATTAACTACCACAGGAACATTACCAGTTGTCCAGTATTCCTGAATGTATACTGCTTGTACCTGGGTGAAGCGCTCAAAGTCACAGCTAGCTGTGTCTATGTATTCTCTGGTAGAGCCATCAAGCTTAAGACTTCTTCCTTAAGAAGTCAGGCAATGGTGGTGCATGCCTTTAATCTCAGCTTTCAAGAGGCAGAAGCAGGCAAATATCTGAGTACACAGAGAAGCCCTGTCTTGAACTTCCCCCCCCCAAAAAAATTTCCTAAAATATATGAGGGTGATTCAAATGAGGTCTTCTTCATTGGTATCACATCAATTATTTAATCCTGAGAATGTTTATATTTATAATATATTTTGATTATTATTATGTGCATTCATTTGTTCATGGTGTATTAAAATAATGATATATAGTGTTCATAAGTCTCCATTTCTTTTGCTCAGTCATTTTAATTTTTCTCATTCTATTTTGGTTACTGATCTTAGGTAATTTTGGGTCAGGTTACTGAAGCTTTCTGAGTCTTAGAAGCCGAAGCCGCCAAGTTCAAGTTGTTCTAAATAACAACATTGAGAATTTATGGAACTCATTATGTAGCCCAGGCTGGTCTCAAAATTCTGGGTAGTCTTCTTGTCTCACCTCCCGAGTGTTGGCATTTGAGACATGTACCATCATGTCAGCTTCCTGTATTTTGTTTATTTGTTTTTTTGAAACAGGGTCTCACTACATATCCTTGACTGGCCTGGAATTCACTATGTAGACCAGGCTGGGCTTGAACTCATAGTGTTCTGTCTGTCTCTGCATCCCTAGTACTGGAATTCAAAGCCTGTGCCACAACACCCTGCCTTTTTAACACCTAACATTGGCATGTAACATTCATCAGAGTCAATATGTTGATATTTTTATATTATTTATATATAATATATTATAATGTTTATATATTATTTATATATCTCACTGAGCTCCATATTATAGAGGCTTTTCTTCTTTATGAGAGTTTTCCTGTTTTTGTATTTAATGACACTGATATTTTTAAAAGTGTTTATTTTATGTTTCTTTTTAAAAATCTTTTAAATGTGTATGTGTAAATGCAAACAAGTGTGTGAGTGTGGCATATGTGTGTGTGTTAAATGTGCAAAATGTATGCATAAGTATGTGTGTCTATGGAGACCAGAGGGGACATTGAGTAGTCTGCTCTAGGACTCTCTGCCTTATTCTTTCGAGACAGTGTTGCTCACCGAACCAGGAACCTTGCTGGGAGCCATCAGTCCCACCAACAGTGCTGGGGCAACAGACGTGTGCACCCACGCCTGGCTTTCCACACTGGTTCTGGGACCCAAACTCACGTCCTTCTGTTTGCACAGCGCTCCTTTGAGAGGAGCTGGTCAGGAGTTTTTGAGAATGTCCCTCGTGGTTTTCTTCTGATTTGATAGTGTGTCAGCTTGAGGAGGAAAAGCACAGAGACACAGTGAGTGTGGTTGTATACATCCGGGATCTAGTCTGCCACTTGCGTCAGTTCTGTGGATGGTGACTTGTTGGTGTGATAGAAGGAGTGTCTGTCAGGAGCCATTCCCCCTTCCCACACGATTGTCTTTGGAAGAAGTTATACACAGCCCACAGATAAGGGCTCAGCCCCCTGAGGGACAGAGTGTCTACCTCAATTACTCGTAATTGTTCCATGTGGGTGGTTTGTCTATCTTTCCGCATTTACTTAATTACTGTTGTTTATCCCAGCTGCCCAGCTAGCTTAGACCTGAAATAATCACACAGAAACTGTATTAATTAAAACACTGCTTGGCCACTGACTCTTTATTGACTTTTTATTGGCTAGCTCTTACATATTAATTTAACCCATTTCTATTAATCTGTATATTACCACAAGGTCGTGGCCTACCAGCAAAATTTCAGCACATCTGTCTCCGGTGGCGGCTCCATGGCCTCTCTCTCTCTCTCTCTCTCTCTCTCTCTCTCTCTCTCTCTCTCTGCCTTCCTTCTCTCAGCATTCAGTTCTGTCTTCACCACCTACCTAAGTTCTGTCCTATCAACAGGCCAAGGCAGTTTCTTTATTCATTAAGCAATAAAAGCAACACATAGACAGAAGGACCTCCCATACCAACTTACATTAAAATGGACTTAGGGGTTTTTATTTTATAAATTTTGCTATGTTCCCCTACTACTGTATTCATTGTATTTCTCAACGCTTGTGATCTCTGTCCATCAGGGCTCTTCCAGTGGCCCCTGTGTCCTTCTGACATAATCTAACTGTTATGGGAATTTACTGACCCATCTGTGTATTTCCTTCTCAGATCTAGAATCAGCTGATCTCCCAAGAAGCCCTCCTTCTCTTCTCTTCTCTTCTCTTCTCTTCTCTTCTCTTCTCTTCTCTTCTCTTCTCTTCTCTTCTCTTCCTTTCTCTTCTTTCTTCTTCTCTTGTCTTGTCTTGTCTTTTCTTCTTTCTTTTTCTTTTCTCCAAAGAGTAACATAAAAAACCCAGAGCCAAGCACTAGGTGGGCTCCTGAGTACTGGGGCATTGCAGCTGATAAAGTGTGTGTTGTAACTGGGAAGGCTCTTTATGCAACACCGATCTATTCCCAGGAGAATGTCAGGCACCAAAGGCACTCTACTTGGAGCTTGTTTTCTTCTTGGCAAAACTGACCTTTGGGCAAAGAACTACCCATGCCTCAACCACTGACAAAATGCATGGTGTCCAGACTAGACAAGCAGGATACAAGCAAAAAAGACTGCCAGACCTTGCCCAGACAGGGTAAGACAGTTTTAAATTTTTTTTTCTGCCTCTGAAAATGGTCTGTCAGTTACTCTAGGCCTTGGCCAAATTTGGTTGCCCCAGCATTGCAAATGAGACTTTGGGTGATTGCCCAGATAGCTGATTGTCTCTGTCATTTCTTGCACATTTTGGAAGTTGCTTATTTGTACTTCCTGTTTACTCAAGTAGTATTATTTCCCTTCTCATGTCTTTGATGGGATTGAAGACTAGATAGTCATAGTTTTCCTCTCATGACTTAGCCAAGCAATTTTTAATATAAGACTTAGATTCTTTAGGATAGAATAACTATTAAAACATTTAGCATATGTTTCTTGCTTGATGTTGTTCATGCTGGTTGTAATTCTAATTTTTGTGTATGGTTTTGCCCCTTCTTTTCCTTGTACAATACTTAATGTTTGTTCTTGTTGTGTATAGTTTTGTATTGGGTTTGAAAGTCACTTATTTAGGCAAAAGGGGGAGGAGCTGTGGGAACTCCTTCAGCCAATAGCCTTAAAGATACCGGTCCACTTTGGGTGTGATCTCATGTTCTATAAATGCAGATGAAAAGTGTACATGGGCCTCTTGGCTGCTGGATTTGGTTCCAGTTCCCAGCACACACAGAGAACTGCAGATCGCTACTCTTTCTGCAAGTTTATCCCCAGATAAATAAACCTTTGTTATATTCCATTCAGGACCTTTGTGGAACTCTTGTATGCCAACACTTTATAGCTTGCAAGACTTCATGTTTTAAAACTCAAAGCTGTTCTCTGCCACCTTGGCCTCCCTGCCTCCTTTCCCTACACATGTTTCCATGCTACTCATAAGCCTTTCTTTTCCTTCCTCTGCTCTGCACCTTAACAGGTGCTGATCCCCCAAGATCTCCTACCCCAGTGGGCTGATGGCTGGATTCAGTCAGTGGAGGCACCTGGAGGCAATTTTCACACACACACACACACACACACACACACACACACACACACACACTGCTGCCCTGGCTCCAGATTTTGTTTGACAGTTGAACTGTGATTCCAACATGTAACTCATTCTTTGGACTCTGGGGATGTCACCTCTGTCCTTGTTTCTACTGGCTAAAGGGGTCACTCACTTCTGACTGTGATTTTTCTGACCCTTGTTGGACTCATTTCTCTTATCATATAAGTAACCATTTTTTGGAATAAACTTTCTCTTTAAAGCACCGGGAGCTAATACCATTCCCAGGGGATGCTGAGCAGGCCTCTTGGGCATGAGCTGAGGCAGACCATCATGGTGGCATCAGGAGCATGTGGCAGAAGAAGGTGCTCACCTCGTGACAGCTGGAAGGCAACAAGCAGGAAAAGGTCTATGGACAAAATTCGCCCTTTAAACTTCTGTCCTTAGTGAGTTACATCTTCCATTCAGCTATAAACTCAGCTTCCTCAGGATCCACTCACCACTCAATATTGCCACCAACTAGGACAAAACCTTCAATACATGAGCCTTTAGGGGAAGACATTTAACTAACCAACCCATGACAGGCTGGTAACTCCCTAGGACTTCCAAGCTTCCACGAATCTCTGAACAGCTCCATGGGTCCCCACAGGCTTCTCCTCAACTTCAGTGTGCAGTTGAGGGTAGGAGCTGATGAGGTATGCTGCATGACTTTTCTAAGGGGGAATGTAAATAAGTGTCTATCCACTCCAGACAGAACACCAGCAACACAAAGAAATGATTCCTTCTGACTCTAGCTCAATGAACTAGTGAGTTCACTGGGGTCAGCTGCAGGAGCGACCATGACTCAAAAGCAGCTGCATTGATGAAAAGGCCACCCCAGCATGCTGACAGCTGAGGAGAGCTGGGTCCCCCAGCTCCCAGCACAACTTGCAGGCAGCTCATGGATCAGAACCCCTCCTCCAGCTATTATTGCTGCTTATGTAAGTCTGTGAGGGGCCTTGTGTGTCTTTTAACTTTAAGCCTGGGAATTTCCAGGAGGGAATGCTTCTATTTGGAGAAACGGCTACACAACAGGGTATCAGCATTATTGGTTAGCACAGCATTGCTAGAATTTTTTTTTTTTTGAAATGGGTCAGGAGGATGTGAGGCAGGCATAGAAGACATAGGAGTGTTTGATATTCCCTTGTGCCCTGGAATCATGGTGTTCACAAATGTGTGTATGTTATATATATATACATATATGTGTGTGTGTGTATATACATACATATATATGTGTAGATAGATAGATAGATACACAGACAGATAGATAGATAGATAGATAGATAGATAGATAGATAGATAGATAGTTTTGAGACAGAATCTCTCGTAGACCAGGCTATTCTCAAACTCATTATGTAGTTTCGGATGACCATGAACTCCTAAGCCTCCTGTCCCCTCCTCAGTGTTGGGATAACAGGCATGCTGCCAGGGTGCATATGTCACCAGTTTATATGATGCTGGGAACCAAACCCAGGTCCCGATGAACCCTAGGCTGCCTCTCTTATTTCTTATTCTTCTTGAGCAATCTTTCTCTCAAGGCTTCAAAATCTACCTTATACTTAGTTTGCTTTGTGTTTAAAAAATAAGTTACTGGAACCACTAATGTCCCTTCTTTGAAAATTCCCTCTGTGGGAAGCAAAGATTTTTAGATACTTTATAACCAAGACAGACACTGGACAGTCTTTATATTGGTTGATGTTTTTAAAATCAAATCAATGAGTGATATTAAACACAAAATAATGGCAAGCTTGAGCAAATACAACTTTCTAGAAAACACTACAGGGGCAATCATTTTAAGTAAACAAATATTCCTTACCGCAAACAATTTCAGAAGTGTAATTTCCCCCCAATGCATTGCACCTGTCAAGGGTGCAAGTCGAGAGACCTGAAGGGAAAGTGTCGAAATTAAACTCAGTGGTCAGAGAGTGTTGCCTTTGGAAGCAATTCCAAATCCAGCTCCAAAATGAAAACCCGCTTAATTTAAATACTACAGGAAGTAGTTCGCGACCTAGAGCTCTGCCTTCTCAAGCCCTTGCTCTCGCTCTCGGCATTCAGGGTCTCTGTCATTGACCCTTCTGACACAGGATCAGTAGTGATAGTAACCCACGCTGAGACAAAGCTCAGGAGGAGGGCTGTTTTGGGCCTTTGAAGTGTTTCCCCAGCCAAGTTTACCCCGCCCACTCTACCCTCAGGGCCTTGGCCCCGCCCACTCCCACCCTCACTGCCTTGGCCCCGCCCACTCCCACCCTCACTGCCTTGGCCACCCTCACAAGAAGCTGCTGGTTCTGAAGACTAAGAAGAAAAACTCTGGAGCCCAGTAGAGAGGCTTGAGCAGATCAAGCTGAGGGTCCTGCTCCCTTATGGGACACCAGGAGCATTTTAAGGCCTGAACGT